>NC_056471.1:26172440-26277440 GCF_008729295.1 Plectropomus leopardus
ATCAAAGCACTTCCGACCTTGAAAACCATAATTTACAGAGAATTTAAAAGAGCAGCAGAACTGCAGAGGAAATAAAAGATTTTAGTGGTTAGTCTTATAAACAGGTAAAGCGTACCAGTGCCCAGACGGCAAGATAGAAAATTCACTTGCAAAAACATGTCCAGAAGAAGCTAAAATACTTGACACTTTCTAGAGTATTTGTTGATTGTGACAAGTGGTCACATCCCTTTATGTCACTCCTGTGATCTCAGAGCAAATTTTATCAATGCTGTTCAGACTGTTTCTGTCTTTCAGTGTGAGGCTGTGAAACCAGCAGATAAATGACTCTCGGGATATAAGTCGGGTGGGGTTAACTGCATCAGGCTTGTTGAGGTTGTTCTCACTCACCACACACAGAAAATCTGCACAAAAATTAAATAAAAAGGTGTAAATATACTTTCCTCTGACTTAGGGCTGTTGCAGTCACCTTTGCATTGCAATACTGTGCAAATGGCAAGCCAACTGCAGGGGACAGCAAGCAACCATCACAACTGTTATATGTGTTTATCTTTTCTTTTTATCACGGGAGCACCACATCATCACTCTCTGCTATGAAAGCCAGCAGCAGGACGAGAAGCTAAGTATCTACTCTGCTTTGAGAGTTGCACATTTGCCAGTTCTTTTGGGTCACTGAGAGTTAAAAAGTGTTCAACTCTGGGTAAAATGCTGCAAACACTTGTCACTGTCACTTTTAACTGGGCTGTTCAATAACATTTGAGGAGAGGCAGAACAAATAACACAAAGAACAACAACAACAGAGAAAAAATGTATCTGGAACCCAAACAGACAAACTACAGCCTTCCCTTTATCCAGAGCGAGTACTGTACCTTGTGTAAGTGTTTTTACGCCACTGATATTCTGAATCGTTCCAACCAGACACAACCAAATCGTCTCAGGTGAAAAAATGCTGCACCCCTTATAATCTGGGACACAAGATTATCATAAGTAATCGTTGATAGGTGGCATTTGAACGTAATTTATGGTGTGTTCGTGTTTAGACGTTCAAGGCAATTTTTTCAACACCACCACCTGCATATCCATCTACTCCCCAATTTCCATCTGCTTATCTGGGGCCGGGTCACTGGGGCAGCAGGTGAGCCAGGTATTCCAGACAAACCTCTCCAAAGCAACGCTTTCCAGCTCCTCCTGGCGGACCCCAAGGCGTTCCCAGACCAGATGAGATACATAATCCCTCTAGCGTGTTCTCGGTCTACCCTTGGGCCTCCTACCAGTTGGACGTGCCCAGAATACCTCTAGCTGGAGGCACCCAGAAGGCTCTCTGATCAGATGCCTAAACCACCCCGGCCAGCCCCTTTGGACACAATGGAGCAGGAGCTCCTCAGTCTAAGACTGAGCCCTGGCAAAACCTGTACAGCTAACTTTTTGTAACGGTTGCTCACTACTTTATAATTGTTGCTGTTATTTGATTTTTATCTTCAGGGGAGTGTAATTAGCATTTTTTCATTGCTTTAAAAATGTGTGAATTAATTGTTTGCTGTGATTTTCTGTTGTTATGTCTGCAAACCAGCTTGCATCAAATTGCCTCAAATTACATAAAAATTGCACCCTGAGGGAATTGAATGAGTTGTGACACAAGTCATTTAACCATTGTCTTTGCAAAATGTCAAACAATTTAATTTGACGGATTGTTCAATTTAATATTTTTAACTTAATGAACTCACCAATGTGGTTGGAAAAATGACAAAAGGGGGCGTAATGTTGTTGAACAGTCTACAAATGGCGAATCAAACTCTTGCTGTGACTGCTTGACTGTGAGTCTCTTTCAGTCGGACACGTATCTTTATATTGTTGACACAACAATCAGACTAAACAAGTCAGGCTTGCCATGGAATATAATCCACTTCAGTTAAAGGCTTAACACTACTAGCATGCAGCTTGTTAGCTGGAGTGCTATGTGACTGTTGGTCACAGAGACGCAGACACTCAGTAAGTGTTAACACAAAGTAAACAGTTGACTCAGAGTTCCTCTAAAGGATAGTTTCATGACACACTTCGACTTTGGAGGCAGTAGATTAAATTCGCAGAAATCGTTTGACTTCAGCACGCTGCCGACTCTACAAACTAAAATGTATTCTTCTTTAAGTCTTATGGTGGAGGTGGAGGTGTTTAAGGGTTCGTCAGTTTTCTGGGGATGGAGAGCTTACTTGATGCTGTTTAAGAGCTACTTTTGTATGTCTCTCTTGAAGGAATACTTCACCCACAAAACATCCATTTACATATCAGTTTTTCGTGCTGTATCACACTAAATTTGTGAAGAAGACATTTTTCTCACATGTCAAAAAGTGAAAGCGTTTTTTTTTAAGGCTTTTATTGCCTTTAATTGACAGGACAGCCAGCGTGTGAAAGGGGGAGAGAGACATGCAGCAAATGGCTGAGGCCGGATTCAAACCCGCCGCTGCTGCAGTGAGGACACAGCCTCTGTACATGGGGCGCCCCTCTATCAACTGAGCCATCAGGCGCCCCGGCATAGATACATTTAGTCCTGGTTAGAAAGGGCTGAACACAAGGCAATGCAACATGTTTTGGAAGCATTGAGCGTAGGACTGGATAACTGCGACTTGGATTACTGTATGAGTTTTGTGAAACTTCATAACAGAATGTTTAGATTTGGATTGGGCAGTATTATGGTATACCAGGGTATTTAGAAATCCTGACAGTGTGATTTCCATTACTGTCAAAATACGAACCCTTATCTTTCTGTAAACTTCATACTGGAGAGGCTATAATGAGGATGTTTTGCATGCAGTGTTTATCATGTGCCACTGGAGGTCAGTGTGGTGCAATAGGTAGCTGAGCTGACTATGAGTGGTGAAGAGAACGTTACAAAACTGTAAACACCTGTCATCCCTGCAACAGCTGAGAGAGGACAGAGAGACTCGGGGAAAACAGCAGATTTCCTCATCTAACCCAGTGAATTGAGGGATTATTTTGACCAAACCAGATTTGCTGATTGTTAGAACAGTGGAATAACTAAACATCCAACAAGACTGACTCGTTGTACAATGAGTTAACGAGACAATTAAGGAAGTCTTAGTTTGGTAGAAGAGAGAAACATGAATTCAGACGGTGTATGGTTGTCTTTCTCCGTTTAATAAGGAAAATGATAAGAACATTAACTTTCGCTGATATCTGGTATTATATATTGAGTAGATAGAAAATCACAACACAGCCTAAAGAACGTAGCAAACTTGCCAGTTGGCAGTGCCATGTGTTGGAGGGAGGGCGTGTTAGTGCCACACACTGATACCGTTATATACTGTTTACCCAGGTGAAATTCCAGCCAGTTATGAAGGTGTGAAAAATTAAACACCGCCCGAGCCTGGTTTTGATATAGTTTTGCTGATGTTAAACACAGTGCCTGTTTACCCTAATGGTAAACAATGTTTGCTGTTTTTTGATTCTTCTTTCACCGCAGAGGCATGTAAGAAAAAAAAAGTTTTCTTCATAAATTCAAGGTAACATTGCACAAAGTACTGATAAAAAATTGTTATTCTGTGGGTAAAGTATTCCGTTATTTTCAGTTTGTCACTACCTGTCTGCAGAAGGAACTTGCTACCACTCGACACACATCACACATAATTGTGCAATTCTTTGGCATCTAGTTTTGCAGAATGAAACAAACGCTTTCCCTTGCTGCATCCTGACTTTGTTATAAACTCAGGAGCAGCAGGGAAAACAGGCGTAAGATGCCAAAGCAGCAACGTTGTTGGACATTTGCCGGTGTGGTTAACATGATGACTTTTCTGGCAAGGCGAGACACGACAAGATATGATGAGACGAGACACAACCAGACAAGACACGACGAGACAAGATTAAATTATAGAAAATCGGATTTGATAAGATTAGATAAGATAAGCATCCAAAATATGACGTACGGCAGAAAAAAAAACATAAAACACAGAGTGTATTACAGGAATTTTGGCACAGCGCTTTTTCACCCATTCTAACTCCACATTTACCTTTATCATCTGCTGTTTGACTGACAGGTCGAGTTTTGGGGGATGACAGGATCAGCAGTCAGCACAATGTATAGGGGCGCACACATGTACACACACAAACACCTACACACAGATGTATGGCATATACCTGTCTCCTTAGGTTAGCAGGAGACTACAGTAATCGTATTTGCCAGGTTCTTGGCAGTTTCAGCAAAGCAGTCAATCTGATAGCAGGGTCGAAAGGGTCCGGGGCGATGTGTGTGTGTGTGTTTGTGTGAAAGACGTGCAATAAATGGATACTACGCTCGCCACCAGGCAGCATGAAAGGAAACAACCAAGAGAGTGAGAGGGAGGGATAGAGACCCTAGCCTTAGAGAAACAGAGTGAGAGAGACAGAAAGGGTGAGAGACAAAGACTGAGAGTGAGCGAGAGAGACAGAGGAGAAAGTGAGAGCGAGGGGGGAGAGAGACAAAGTGAGAGGGGGAGAGAGACATACGAGAAAATCAATGCTGTGTCCACCAGGGACAGAATGTCATGAAGGTTTTTTTACTCTGTGGTATAATGGAGGGTTGGAGCCTTTTACTGCAGGAGTCACCTTGTCTAATGGAGGGAGGGATGGAGGGATGGAGGGATGGAGGGGTGTGGAACAGGAAGGAAATAGAGAGGAAAAAGTGGGAGAGAGAGAATAGAAGAGAGCGAGCTGGGAATGTAAGGATGGTGAGAAAGGCTGTAGGAAGAGAAGAATAAAGTGAAAGAAAAAAGGGAAAGAGAAAAGAATTCACAGAGACAGATTTAGATATACCGCCATGCAGATGTATGCCTCCACGCAACATTCATGTCTGCGAAAACACGGATGCTTCGCACACGCAGAGGATCTATACAATCAGCAGAGGTGGGCACCCCACGTTCTTAAGTTATGACCAATGTTTTGTGAGGTCACCTTGACCTTGACCTTTGACCACCAGATTCTAATTAGTTCATTCTTGAGTCCAAGTGGACGTTTGTGCCAAATTTGAGGAAGCTCCCTCAAGGCCATCTTCAGATATTATGTCCACAAAAATAAGACAGCTGTAAAGTCACAGTGACTTTGACCTTAAAACAGCAAACTCAAATCAGTTCATTCTTGAGTCCAAGTGAATGTTTGTGCCAAATTTGGGGAAACTCCCTCAAGGTGTTCATAAGATATTGTGTTTACAAGAATGACACAAATGCAAGGTCACTGTGACCTTTGACCACCAAAGTCAGATCAGCTCACTCTTAAATCTACTCGAATGTTTGTGCCAAATTTGAAGAAATCCCCTCAAGGTGTTTTTGAGATATTGCGTTCACAAAAGTGAGACTGACAACATCACAGTGACCTTCACCTTTGATCTATGACCACCTACATCTTATCGGCTCATTATTGAATCTGAGTCAATGTTCATGTCAAATTTGAAGAAATTGCCTTTCGACATTCTTGAGATATCAAATTCACAAGAATGTGCTGGACGGACGTTTATATGGAAGTTCGTAGGGACAGACAACCCCAAAACATAATGCCTCCAGCCTCAGTTATGAGTAGCACGGAGGCATAAATAAAATAAATAAATAAGAAGAAAAGAGACAAAAAATTTACAGATAGTTGATAAGACAAACAAAAGGAAGAAAAAATGGATGATGGGAGTAAGGGGAAGGATCGAGGATGAAGATGTGGTGACAGATGAAGGGAGGGAACAAGGAGGAGAAAATGAAAGTGATTAAATTTAAAGGGGAGACATGGGAAGAGTAAGAACAGAGGAGGAGAAAGTGTAAGAAAGTACCTAAGGAAAGACAAGGAGAACAGGGAAGAGGAGGTGCTTAAACACCAAAAAGAGGGAAGGGAAAAATGAATGATCTTTTTTTGCCTGAGTCATTCCTAATTTTGGCACGGAAAAAAGGGTAAAATGATTCACTTTGTAGGTCAAAGTAATTTAGAGAAAAACATTTTAACAGTGGAAGAGACAATTTTACCGTCAGATTTGATTGATACAACTTTATAGCTTTGGCAGGAAGTGAAGAGTTGCATTAGAAGAGAGAGCCTGATGTTAAAGGGAAAGTTTGGAACTTTTGAAGTGGGGTTGTTTGAGGTAGTGAGTGTAGTAACCACAGCAGATGGTGATCGGTGCATCCACAGTTTGAAACAGCAGGCAGGAGTACTGACATGAAGGGTTGCAGCCATATACTGGTATCATACCCTGTACACTGGCTTATCTATGATATTTAAAAGAAAAATGCAACTGCATGAAAAATCTCACCTTTAGTTATTTTTTAAAATTGTCTAAATTATATCAATAATAATATATTATAATATATATAATATTAATATTAAAAAACATTTGTTCAACCCAAACTAATCCTTCTGTTTCATTCCTTTAAGGGCCATTTCTGACTGATAATAGTAACTGTAATACCATGAGACCATGACACAGCAATATTTTCTGAGACACGATGCAACCCGACTGATATGGAAGCTAAGCAACATACAATTGTGGATGGGGGATCACAGCAAAAGATATTTTTGCCACCTAAAAAAATATATATATATATATCAGTTTACATGTAAGCTTTATTTAGATTATTTTATAGCTTTAACTTTCTATCAAACAGCAAAGTCCAAAGCTGTTATCTATGCTCCCGTCAAAGCCAAACTCCATTGAGAAAAACTGTAATATTTCATCACTGGTTGCCTTTTTTACTCCATCTCAGCACAACGCTGCTGGTCGGACAGAACACCACTCTCCTGAACAGTTGATTTCTGGGAACTGCTAAAAGACCTGGCTCACTATTGTGGCTTTCAATGAAAATTTGGTTGGAGGTTTGCAAAAATTTGCCAAAATAGAGTCAGGGCGAGCGGTTCGAACACAAGAGCCTCTTTGCTGGCTTGTTTGTTCGCATCAAGGTCAATAAAGATGTCTTATTCTCCAAACTGGAGGCATGCCGACTGCCATCTACTGTCGTTAATACACAGACTGTGGATAAGTACTTAATATAAGCCTCCTTGAAAAAATCTGAACTATCCCTTTAAAAAGGTAAAGGCAGCAAGTGACATACATCTAGTGTGCAAAGTCTATAAACACTGAACTTCACCTGCTGCAGCTGCTCAGTCAGATAACTGTAGGAGACTGTGGTTACACTGGGCCGGCCTCAGGTGTAAGTGTGTATTAATGTATGAATGTGACGCAGGGCATTACCAATAAAGACTTTGCATGCTCAGCAAACCTTCCCTGCATAAATGCAGATTAAACATTAATATCAGCATGCAGTGTGGTGTAACATTGCACCTAAGATGTGATTTGCCCGGCAGTTTTCTGGCTGCGAACTTCAAATGGTTGTGAAACTCTTGAGTGAGTCTGAGGTCAAAGAGGTAAGGTGGCGCGCAGCGTTTAGTTTGGATTGTGTCCGACATGAGTGGATCAGATGATCAGAGTCCAACCTGAACTCAAAGGATTGGACCGCGGCCATGAGAGCTGACACTTTCTCACTTACACACACAAATACATACACACACACACACACAAGCGGTAGTACCGAGTACAGGCACTTTCAGGTCCATTTAACTTAAGAGTAATAATCTCCTGTGGACTTTGGCGGCCATATTGAACTTACATCACACTTGGGAGAGGAAACTAAGCAGAGGAGCACATTCGCCTGTCGCCTAACTCTGAATTACTGATCTGTAGCAAGATGCATATTAATCAATGCACAGATTGGCCAATGAAGAAGTGCGGGGAACACATAGATCTTGACAATTCAAGGGCACATAAGCTCACGTCTTAGGGTGATTACACAGATGTACTGGAAATACATTAAAGTGCTTGTTGTAATTGTCTCTGTGATTGCTCGCTAAGCTTAGCTGAGCAGTGTTTTTGCTTGTGGAGTGAAATGTTTTGGGTGCCTGTGCCAACCTAAACCAGACCCAGAATTCCTAGCAAGTTCTCTGTTTTCAATAAATCTATATGAAGTCATTATTTTTGTGTTGAAATTACTGTACACTGTAACAATATGAAAAACTACCAGATAGCAGCAGAAAAGGCAAGATCATCTTACTTCTCAAATATAATCACATACACAAGTCGCTGGCTCGTGATGAGGAAAGTTATCTATGACTGTTGGTGCATTGCTTTTGGTTGGTGGACATATAAAAAGTGCATGAGAACAGCCTGCAGGTGGACTTCACCCTGTTGTGAGGTGACTGCTGCCAAGAAAACAGTTTCTTCAAAAGTTGCATTTTGTAACTTTTCTGGAGCTTTCATTCACATTACACGACCTTCATTGGCTTAATGGAATAAAATAACTGATGATTTATTTTCATTCAACACTAAATATGACAAATTCAGTTGGCATGCAGTCAAATATGACCCATCTTTGAATCAGTAATTGCGGTGATGATTTATTTACTTCCAAGTTAAAATCCACTTTTGAACTTTCGCTTTCATGCTGTCTTGTTCAAAAGTGGGCTAATTATTATTTGTTCACGTTGCAAATGAATCACTAAAGATAACTCGTAGATTAGATCACACTTCTCTTCTTGCTCTCTTTCTTTCTCTCTCATTTAGCCAGAGTATATTGTTTGTTTGTTTTCTGTCAGTCAGCAGCTCTGGAAGTGAAAAAAGGCTCGTGGAGCATTCACAGCGATGGGTTATTATCTTTTTGCATCTTGTAGTTATTAAGTGCTGCTCGGTTTTTTTCTGCTCTGTTCTTCCTTCATTCCCTCCGTCATGTCAGTCAGGACTGATAAAACACAACCGCAAACGTTCATTTGCACACATTTCATTTGGACCTGTAGAGCTAATCTTTTTTTATTCTATTCTGTTCTTATATTCATTTCTATTCTATTTAATTCTACTCTACTTTATTCTCTCTTTGACTCTACTTTATCTTATTCTAATATATTCATTTCTACTCAATTCTATTATATTCTTATATTCATTTCTATTCAATTCAGTTCAATTCTACTCTAATTTACTAATCTCTTTTACTCTACTGTTTTATTCTAATATATTCATTTCTATTCAATTCTACTCTATCCTTCTATATTATATTCTACTCTATTTTACTGCACTCTACTCTACTCTAACACCTAATTCTACTCTACTCTATTCTACTCAACTCCTCTCTACTCTTCTCTGCTCTTCCCCATTCTTTTCTATTCTATTCTATTCTATTGTAACCCCGTATTGAACTCTCTCGCATTGAGAACATTGTTTCCCCCCCAGAGTCTGTCTAGTAGTTTCCAATGCAGCATCAGGCTGGATTGATCAGCCGTTATTGATGAGGAGCATTGATTGGGCAGCCTATTGATCACCCTATTGGTGATTAGGATGTCATGAATAAATGACAGAGGGGTATTGAGCGCTTGACGTGGGGACAAAACCTCTCTGGACAGAAAGATAGCTGAGGGAGAGGAGGAGAGAGAAGAGGAAGATGAGAAGATGAGGGGAGGTGAATAAAGGAAGGTGTGAGGAGGAAAAGCAGAAGTGATGAAAAGCAGAACACTTAATAGAGTGAGGAGGTGCAGGGAGGATGGAAATAACAGACGCATCATGTGAAACTAATCTAAACCAAATTAGAAATTTCCAATGCCATGTCTAGGAATAATACTGCTCTCCTCAGATGCTCTGTGATAGAATCTAAAATATGCACACCACAGATACAAGTCATTATCATAGAGAAGGTGCCTTCCTTTACATGATACCCACTTTGGCTTTAATGCTGAAAAGTTAGGGCTGTCTTGAATATCAGTTTTTGGGCAGCCTATCTCCACAGCGCTGCGTCAGCGCTGGAGAAATGCCCTGACTTGTTTTTGTCTTTTAAACTAATCCCAATTGTCTCGGGCAGCAGTACATAAGTGAAGTTTAAACAGGTGGCAAATTAATTTCGACTGGCTATGTCAAAAAAAAGGGATCAACACTGGGCACAGGAGTCCTGCGAGATGGAGTCTGGACTTTTCCAAGGTGCTTTCACACGTTGTTTTATCAAGTCAAGTCGGTTTTATCTATGAAGCCCATTATCACAAATCACAACTGCCTCAGAGGGCTTTACAGCATACGACATCCCTCTGTCCTCAGACCCTCACACTGACTAAGGAAGAACTCCCCAAAGAAAACCCTATAATGGGGGGGGTGGCATAAACCTCAGGAAACTGAGGCGGTATCCCTCATCCAGGATGATTTTTCATTGTAGAGCTTCACAACGATTCACCGTGAGAACAAAAAGCTGGGATGCCTTGTTGCAGAATCCAAATCAAATTCATCAAAACGGGCCATTATCTGTGTGTGAACTGTTAACTAGGTGGTTTTAGTTCTTTCAGATAGCAAAGAAGATTTGTAAATATCATATTAAACACAACACACAACGAGAGGGAAATGCAAGAGTGAAAAACTTGAAAAACGAGGAGGAATTACATAATTAAAAAAGCCAAAATGTTTCCACCAAACACTGGTCTTCGTCAGGGCTTCAAAAACATTTCCCCAAACTTTGGCCGACAAATTTGCTGTGTGAAAACTTTGGGATCTCGAGCTGGTCAATGAGATTTAAGGATTTGGGATCAAGTTTTTTGTGAAATATTAATAAAAATAAAACTCAATTAAACAAACAAGAAAAGACAGAAGTGCAGAGAAAGAAGGCGGGTAAGGCTGAGAGAGGAGAGAAAAGGGGGGGGTGATTGTGCTTACAGGTTCTTGACATTTGTGATTCCTCTGAAAGCTTTCCTCGGAACCGCCTGAATCTGGTTCTCACTGAGGTCTCTGGAGGGAGAGAGACAGAGGGACAAACAGAGAGACATTAGTTGAGGTATTCCAAGCACTCAAAGATATATGGAGTCAAATGATAAACAAAACCACAAGCATTTGATCTGACACACACACACACACACACACAGAGCCAATTACAGTACAAAGGCGCAGAAGGAGAAAGAGATGGAGCGAAAGGCAGAGAGAGGATGATATGACATTTATGATCAGTGGAACAATTTGGTCCAAAGAGCTTCAAAGACAAAAGGAACTATCAGAAATACTGCTGGCATGAGTCCATCTACTGCCTCCAAGTGTGTGTGTGTGTGCATATGAGTGTGTGTGTGTGATTAATGGAGAGGCAGTGGCGAAGAAAGAACGAGGAAGAGAGGATCAGAATAAAAGACCAATGTGTGTGTGTGTGTGTGTGTGTGTGTGTGTGTTGAATGTGTGTATTTTGCATGTTTTTAATGTAGAAGATTTTTTTTTTTACTTGCACCCTCCAACAGCGCAGTGTTGCCGTGGCGGATGAATGAAGCAATCACATCTATTCTGAAACCCAAGAACACACACACACACACACACACACACACACACACACACACACACACATTCAGACACACACACATTTAACACCACCATCAAGCTCCATATCTTCTTTTTTCTCCCCCACGGGTTTTCCTCTTTCTGTACGACGCACTCACTGAACAAGGCCCCGCTAACTTTTTCTCCTCCTTTTTCTTCCTGCGTAATGAATATCTAAATGAGCTGAATGATTTTTGACGTGACACAACAGCCTGGACTTAACTCTGTTAGTGTTGTTTGTTGGGGAGAAGGCCTGGCAGGCAAACGGGTTCAGAAAGCACAATGTAATTAGAGAGGTATGAAATATCAGACAAGCTAATCACCTCATACGCCTGCCAGTCAGGCCTGAGTCCAACACACACACATACACACGCACACACACTGAACACACTAACATACTGAACACATATGTGCTAACAAAGTCAATCAGCAGCAGCACACAAATACATGACCATGCATGTTAGATACTCGACACACACTCGGATAATCACAACAGACCACCGCCTGGACTTTTCTGTTTGACCTTGACACACACACAGACACACAGACACACACACACAGACACACAGACACACACACACACACACACACACACACACACAGTACACAGCATGGAAATCAGCCAAGCTCTCTGTGGAAAAAGGTAATTATGTACCAACCATATTCATAACATTTTCCTGTCACGCATTTAAGAAACACTGCCTCTTATTGGTCAGTTTTCACAATCACACACATGCACATGGACGTACGTACACGCACGCACGCACGCACGCACGCACACACGCACACAATAAGCATACTTAAACATGCAGCCACACATAAATAAACCCTCACATACATACTGTATACGCTTACACCGTCTAATTTACAGTCACGCACACATTCACGTACACAAGAGGAAAATTGCTTGTGCATTATTCCAGAGCCAATCAACTTTTATTAGGGCTGTGAATGTTAATTGGCGAGCCGTGCTCGGAAAACAGAAAACTCATTTCCTCAGACTAACAAGGTTTCATCGTTTTGGACGTTTCCCTTTCAGCCCTGTGTTTTCTGGCTCATTCCTTTTGTTTGACAAGAGATGAGCGTTCCCCGTTTTTTTGTTTTTTTTTTCTTCCCGGGCCTTGATGGGAAAAGTATGTGCTTGGCATTGTATACTCTTTAGGCAACGAAAATATGTGCTTTTATGTGCAATTTTGCTCAGCGATTGCGGTAACGAAGGAGCACAAGAAAGGCAAACATTTGACGGACAGGAATGGTATTATGATATTTTAATGTGCAGCACAGCCGGAAAATATTCCTGGTGTTTACACTTCTTGTTTTGAAGGTTTTGACACTTTTTGGGTAGGGATGGGATTTTTCTGAGAGCAGATTTTCATTCTTTTCTTTTTTTTCTTTGTTGCTTTCATGATGACGTTGACAGAGTAAATAGGAAACAGATAGAAAGCAAAGCTGTTATCGCTCCTGCATGCCTTTTCTCTATCATTCTCCATTATCTATCTCTTCTTTCCATCTATCTACCTAACTATCCAACTATATCCACAAATCTATCTTATTTATCTTGACGATTTGCATCTCTTTTATAGCACCCTGCTCTCTGTGGACTGCTGACAAACAGAGTGGAGAATGATTACAAAAAAATCAAGAAGGAGAGCAGTAGAACGACAACAAGATAAGGAAAAAAAAACATTGAAAAGTCATATTTCAGAGGGGTTCCACGGCTAATAAATCTTTTATTGTTTTGTTTACCCACCATGATATTTATTTGTTATTGCTTCTAACAGAAGGAAAGCCATCCAAGTCAAATAAAAGCCATTATGAGACTGTGTGTCTCTCTGTCGGCCTTTATGACTCCAGCTGAGTGACTGACACCAGCTCCGGGAGTCCACGGTTTAGGCCGCCATAATAAACCAAATATGTCACAAGGCTTGAATAGAGTTTTCATCATACGGTTGGTTACTGGTTACCCATTTGTGCAATTGGTTTTAGGGTTATGGAATTGCTTTGGGCTACATTTTGGGAGGTGTAAATTAAAGATGGAAACCTCAACATTTAACAGGAAACTAGAAAATATAAAATAATTTTAATGTGTGCGACAGGATTCAAAAATGTGATACTTACATAAAGTCAGTCTTATAAATGTGTTTGAAATAATTGTTTCCAGCTGCACAAGACAAGTTTTTTTTTTGTACAAATACTGAGGTCTTATCAGCTTGAAACAATGAAGATCTTTCAAATTAAATTCTGGTGTGGTTACTGGCAAAACACTAGCAATGCAAGGGTCACAAAAATGTGAAGAAAGGAAATGTTTTGACATAGAGAGGCTGAATTCCAATCCCTACCAGACACATGAAGACAAATTTTAGGGACAAAAAATGTATAATTTATTATTTACTTTACGCAATTCCTGAACAGCGAAGACCTTAAATTCTCTGGGATCATAGTTTCAAATCTTATCAATTTAATGAAATATTCATTACTATATGTGCAACATTGAAAGTTAAAGATTGGGGGGAAATAATGTATTTATTATTTACTAAAAGTCAAGTCTGATTCAACAGAACTGACTGACAACATAAGCAAACACAATCCAACTACAGATGTTCTGATTACCACTTTTTCCAAAGCTGATTCCAATACATGAACTTGGGCATCGGCCGATGCCAAGAACCGATCTCATGACCTTGTGTTGAAGAAAATCAACAGCTCTATATTCTAGCCCGTTTCTGTAACAAGAAGCCAAATAAAAAGTGTAAAAATTGAGTTATATACTATCACTATTATATCTTATATTACATACTGTAGATAATACCGATATATTCATTGACTGCTAAGTACGCCCTGGTCATACCATTCATGTGCACAAGATAATCTTCATCATATTGATTACATTTATAATATTCTGCTCATTAGTTCCATTGCTGCCCAAACGGCAGATTCACTGCACATGGCCTCTGAGATCGGTAATGTTAAACGCACACAGCCTCTGATGTGATGTTAGTATGAACCCACTTCATCATGGGGCGCATGTTGCACTCAGTAGGCCTCAGACTACCAGCTAACGAAAACAACAATGACAACATGTTCTGATTTAAATGTTGCTAAAGACTTGATTGATGTACAGAGAAAAAACAGAGAAACACAGGACTCTGTTTTTCTGCTCAAACTTTAGCAGTAAACGTGTTCATGCAGGACCCAACTGTAAGAGGCTGATGGAGAAAATAGGCTTTCAGGGCCTTTAACACTAAAACAGATGTCAGTGGCTGCCATTTAGCACAGTTTTGATATGACCCTTTGTACTGGCATATATTAAAAATAACTCGTATTGTCTGTATCGGAACACATTCAACATTCAGAGCTACGTTATGTTTTTATGTAAACAGTCGTCTTCCTCCCGTCCCTCTGTGAGTCATACCTGCTGACCTTTCAGTGGAGCCGAGGCTATCAGGAACAGGAGATTGGCCTGTGGCCCTTGAAAAGGACAATCGCTGATGGACTAACCACACAAACACAAACCTACACACATGGATCATTTAGATAGCCGGGTGGTTTGTACACCAGTGTCTAGCATTCTGCACCAACATTTCAATTATTGGATTTAGCCTTTTTGGTCCTCCTCTATTGCCACAGCATTTGAGGGAGCAGGCAATTAATCTCCTAAAAATTCTATTAAAGAGACGGATGGCTGTTTGAATTATACATCAGTTCTATTAGGATGACAAATTCTGTAAATTATAGTGATGCTGATTATGAAAACAAATGCATATCTTTGGAGGAGCTGGGAAGAACTGATGGAGACAAGAAAAACAATGCAAAAGTTCACTAAAGTTCAAGTGAGCTGGGAGAAAAAGACGAAGAGGAAGAAGAAAAAGCAGCAAAGAAAGAAAACTAGCCTTCCATTATCCTTTCCATGTTTGTCATGGCTTCCTAAGTACTGTGTGATTGATTGAATTTTGACCAAATGTCTTCCAGACCTTCCCCATTTCACCACACAGACCCCCCACCCTCGGTTAGAGTTTCCCCAGCCAAGGCCTCTCCTCTCTGGGCATGCTGACTCTCTGTGGCCCCTAGAAGTCTGGAGGGATTGAAGATGACAGCAAGATCCTCCTGGGGTTTGGGTGGTGATGGTGGTGGTCGTGTTGTTGCATGTGTGTGTGTGTGTGTGTGTGTGTGTGTGTGTGTGTGTGTGTGTGTGTGTGTGTGTGCATGTGTGTGTGTGTGTGCTCCTGGCGATCACCTCCTCCATATTAAGTTCCATTATTCATGTGAGGAGAATAATAACACTTGCCAGGTCACCCTTTGCCACTTCGGATATTACTATTAACCCTTTAACACACACACACACACACACACACACACAAAATGCTAAATAGGCCACATTGTGCCTTCTTGAATAGTGGTGTTAACCCTTTAAACACATCATGCATGCAAACACACATTTGCACCCACATCAGCTACACACATGCATATATAAAAACAGACATGCGCGCATACATCTATTTTTTCTCTCTTTCAATCACAGACCGAATGACCCTTTCTCCCGGCTATCTCACCCTACACTTTTTTTGTGTAACTGTAGACACCAGATATTAGATGGATCCGCCCTCAGGCTGGTCCAGATATGAGCCAGGGCCACTCTGAGCCATTAGTCTGTGAACGTGGGGAGTGGAAACAGGCCCGTTTGATTCCACATGGCTTTGTGTCAGATGGCATCACAGGAGGTCTCAGTTAGCCGGAGATGACAAGCAGGGCGGCGAAGGTGTGTGTCTGTGTGTCAAAGGGAATTTGTGTGTCTCTGCGTGAAAGAAGCAGCAGGCAAGTGAGAGTACGCCGGTGACAACATATGCATCTTTGTGTGTTTCTGTGCGTGTCTTTTATTAAAAGAAGAGCGACTGCAGGGAGAGAAAGAAAGAGAGAGAGATGACCCTTGGCTGGGCTCCAGGGGAGAGATGAAGAAAAGAGAGGAGAACGAACGGGAGGAAAATTGAGGGAGAGGAAGAAAAGGGATTGAGAGAGAAGACAGAGGTGGCACAATTTCTTTTCTGAAACCTGAGAGACCTTCAATGGTTAGCTCGAGCCTCTCACTTCTCTTCCCTCTGCCTCTCTTCTTCTTCTCTCTCTTTCTTTTCCACCCCTCCCACTATCTCTCTCTCTCTCTCTGTCTGTCTCTTTTTCTCTCCCTTGGGGGCTGTAACTGCATTTAATATTGTTCCATAAAGAGAGTAATAAATATCGACTGCTGGCTAGCTCATATTCCGCTTGTTTTTTAAGGCACTCTACTGTAGGGTAAGACCAAAGTCATGCAGCAGGTATTACAGAACTTACAGCTGTCCTGTGACAGTAATTCAAATATCCTGTGGTATCTGTCACCTTTGGAACTATAAAGTGTCCTTTATACCAATTTAGCTTTAAACTGTTAAGTACTGCCTTTAAAGGAGCAGCGTGTAAGAATGAGGGGGATTTAGAGGCATCTAGCAGTGATGACTGAGATTGCAACCAGCTAAAACGTCTTCAGTTAGAAATTCTTCAGTTTTCATTGTCAGGAGGTTTTGTCCAGAGGACGAAACATCCACAGAGGTCTCTATTTCTCCAACACAAACAAACCAGGAGATTAAATCAAGCAGAAAATCTGAATAAAGCAGTTTCCTGTTACAAATCAGTGTTTCTACATTGCTTTCATTAAGTGCCGCCGCTTGGTCAGTGATTTTGGTGTCAGACAAAGACGCAAAAGGTCATCTTTCCTAACAGTACGATATGCCGTCAAGTGGCGTCAGTTTATACTGCCACTAAAATGCCACCGGCAACGATGTAATATAAGGAGCTATAAGTCCCTAGAATGGGTGGGAAGTGAGGGAAGTGGGTCCAACAAACCCCAGACTTTCACCCAGGAGCTCGCTGTTTGTTTCCTGTATGAATAATAAGAACTAAATACGAAGTGTTTTACCGACATTGTAAGTTTACTTTGGAAGAGACAGTATGCATCTGATGAGCAGAAACTGTACATTCTGTGTAAAAAAAAAACAGAGGAGTATTTCAAAAATGCATTTAACAGGCATAATTTGACACGGTGAGTTGGAACATCAACAGCAGACGCATGAGGATACCTTGTGGGTGAAGTGTTGACGTGAAAGTAAACTGACCAAATGGCGATATTTGACAGTTTTAGACGAGAATCTATTGACAGTGGCTCACATCAAAATGTAAATGGCCCTTCCTAGCGCCACTGTTAACTTTGACTCTTCTGGGCTACTGCAGAAACATGACCCTGCAACATGGCAGACATGTGAACACTGGCTACGTAGACATTAAGAGCTCGTTCTACAGTTCGAAAACACAACAATTCTTATTTTCATGTGACTTTAACCAAATAAAATATGCTCATTACATTATATTCCCTTCCTGCCAATATATCCCCCTAAATCCCGCACACACAGAACCTTTAAGTCACAATAGATATACGAAGATGTTTTAATGCCTGGGATAGCAGATCGTTTAAATTTATCATCGAGGCTGTAAAAGCAGAATAACTTGTTCATTTCATGCTATAACTTTAAATGTTGACGACGCTTTTAAAACTTTCCTCTCGCTTCTTTTGGTCACATTGCAAGAATAGAAAAATGAGCACAACACTCCACTGATAGATGAATGGATTTTCCATCGCTGGTAACCACACAGTGGGCGTCGGCATGTATTCACATGATATAATGAATATAGAGATATATATATTATCACACTGCAACAGCACACAAGGAGGTCTGCTGTTGGGATGTGGCATCTGAGTGGAAATAACTCAGTTTTAGCCTTTATATACTCTTAACGGTTATTTTCTTGGGCAAGCTGAAAAGGAACTTATAGCAACTTTTTTTCTAACCTTAATTTACCCTGGGAAAATATACTGACTATAAATGCTGCATTTTGGCAATGGCACAGACATATACAGCTCCATGCATTCAAAACTGGAACCTTCCCATTACAACCACGGTCTTCTAGTCTTGGCTGCAGAGTTACTCCACTTGAGTGATTCTGATTCGTGCCAACAAACCGGGGGGATATATTATCCAACATGCTGGCAGTGCATTGCAGACAGTAGGACTGCAGTGTGGGACTGACATTGTTTTTTTTCTTTGACATTTTAAAGTTGTACAGCTCAAAGTCATTTTTCATTGCCAATTTTTGTTATTGATTTGGCCTCAAAACTGATGATGTACTATGGACTCAAGCGCATTCTATTTTTCCATTTTTTTTTTCTTTTGGCCTTCAAAGTTTTCAAATTCTTGTTTAATTCCCCTTTTTAAAATATCTGTTTTATTGTTTTATACATTTCACATCTCTTATAATTGTTAGTGTAGTGGAGGAGTTGGAGGCTCAGAGGTGATATCTAAAAACAAAACAAACATGCAGAGTAAAAAGATATCTAACTATAAAAAAAAAGTAAGAGTGCAACAATTACAGAATGAGTTATTGATACAGATTTTGAATTGTTCTGTTAATTGTTTGTTTACATCTTTTTTCTGACCGAAGTAGAAATATATCTTTATGTATGAGATGTGATACTGGGTGTGTACAGTTACCAAAAAAAAAGTACAGAGAATGAAGAATATTTTCTCTATGTTTTTTACTTTTACTTTAATTATTATTATTATTATTATTATTATTATTATTATTATTATTATTATTATTATTATCAGAATCAGAAATACTTTATTGATCCCTGAGGTGAAATTGCCTTTAGTTACAGATGCTCCCATTCAAAAGTCTTAAAGAAGTAGGAAAGTGTAGAATATGTCAATAAAATTTAAACATAAGTACTAATATAAAATAAATATATCTAAACACTAAAGTATAAATATAAATGTACATTTTGAATATAGCATATTACACATTATTATTATATATGTATTATTCATTAGTATTATTATTTGAAAGGACTGAAATGTTTGGATATAATAAAATGATTTAATAATAATGTATGATACTATGAAAACAATAAAAAATCTAATTGTAATTTTAAAACAGTAAATAAAAAGTAATTAGTTGACAAGGGAGCCCATTTCCCTACAGTACCCCCCATCCTTATCTTCTGATATTACTCTCAGGTTTATCCCGCTGCCACATTACCCCTACCAACCTTGCTCATCTCACCCAAGTCCTTGTGCAGTTCTTATAATACATTTTTAAGGTGTGTGTTTTTCGGACAGCATGTTTTCCCTGAAAGCTTGATCTTTACATAAGATAATAAATGTAATTTTTACAGAAAGTGTTGCTGCAAAAAGCACTTCCCATCAGACACATATTGCCTTCAAGCTTGTCCTCTGTGTCCTGGTGTACTGCAGTATAATGGAGGTCACTCAGAATGGTTCTTTCATATTTCTCCCCCTTTTTGCCTTTCTCTTCCCGGTCTTTGTAATTCTTCATCAGTCTTTTGACTCGGTGCCCTTGCTTCGTCTTGTAACCCCCGCCTCATCCATCCTCCTCCCTTATTCAAACCCACCCACCCTCTGCTCCACTCCCTGTGATTTAATTAAGTGGGCGCTTTATGATAAAAATATTGCCCCCCTCTATTGATCATGGTGGACGGAAGGATGACAGCCCGGGCTGGCTGGGACGGGACGGGACAGGACAGCCACTCTCCTAACTCGCTCCATTACACTGATATAACTAAATGTGTGTCTTTGTGTGTGTTGTGTGTGTGTGTGTGTGGACAGGTGTGTGTATGCGAGTGACATTGTGTAAGAATGTGAGTGGGTGTGTTTAGAGTGCAGTGTGTTTGTGTGTGTTTGCGCGTGAAACAGCCATCGGGGAGCTGTAGCATCTAAATCAAACTAAGCGTTCTCAAAAGCTCTCCTGGGCCCTTGCAAATCCTCCGTTCGAGACACACACCTACATAGACACACACACATTCCTCAAACGCCTCGTTGATACATACACTGCATCAGCATTATAAATGGACATTGTCTGCACTTTTCGTTCCTCTCCCTCTCTCCTCTCTCCCCTCTCCCCTGCTGCTCCTTCCCCTCCTCTACCCATCGCTCTCCGTAAGGCTGTAAGTATCTATTATGTTTTGTCGATACTGTAATTAAATTGGACAGCTTAATGCAATTCTCTGTGATCCATAGGCCTTTATGGATATAAAAGCTTTTCTGGCCCCCCACGCCCGAAAGACGTCCAACAAATTTAGATGAGTTACTATTGGGGGGAAAAAAAATTGTTGGAGAGGTTAAGGCAGCGGGGCGCACACATGGTCATTTGTAATTGGCTAATTCACTTTAATGTCCCCGACGCCATTTTGTTTTAATATATTTTCTTATTTGAATTGTCATCTGCAGGACTAAGCGATATTACTACTCTGCTTCTCTTTCTTTTTTTTTTTTTCTTGTTAGTCCTTCCTTTTCTTCTGGTGCTTTAGCTAAGCGATATTGCAGGCTCTTAGGGACATTTATGGAGCTAATAAAACTTCAGCAGCAAAGGATCAAGAGACGACGTTAGAATAGACACAGGGAGAAGAGATAGATGGAGGGAGGAGAGGGTGGATTAACAAGAGGGCGAGAAAAGATAGAAACAGACTATAGTGTGATAGATGGAGGGACGGTTGGATGGATATATTGGAAAGAGACAGATGGAGGATAATTCTTTGTCTTTCTATTGGAATAGATTTAGTATCTCACATGTATATCTAAGACAGGGGACAATGCCTGACTACTATATCTATTTTTAGCAATCTCCACTAAACCACAATCTGATCACTATCAACTCAACCAAGTCCTTTAAAACTAAACCCAACTGTGAGCACACTTTACCAGCAATGATGCATATGCTCCTTTTACCCTTCCAAACACTGCAAACTGGCTTGATTTCTTAAAAAGTTGTTATTATCAGCATTAATATTATTATTATTATTATTATTTAAATATTTAATTAATTTCTATATTTTATTATCTCGTAATATGTCGCCCCCACTTGGCAAGAGTGGGTCATCTCTGGCCAAGTTGATTATTGCCTTTTTTAGCCATTTTTTAAAAAGAAACTAAACCAGGACGACATAATTTTTTATGTCCTGTGTTCAGATGCCTGAATTAATTAATTTCTATATTTTATTATCTCGTAATATGTCGCCCCCACTTGGCAAGAGTGGGTCATCTCTGGCCAAGTTGATTATTGCCTTTTTAGCCATTTTTAAAAAGAAACTAAACCAATTCAGGCATCTGAACACAGCACATAACAAATTATGTCGTCCCAGGTTTTAAATGGTTAAAGTACAGTATGAAATCAAATAAGCAATACATTCTGATTCATTTGAAGAAACAAGCTGCCAAATCAAAACTAATATGTGTCTAAATGAAAGCAGAATAGCTTTAATAGTATTACATTAATTACTGACATGACAACAGTTTAAGTGCTGTGTTTCTTGGCTTATCTGCTCTGCTCTGGAAGCCAAAGAAAGCTGAGGAGTTTTCTCAACTCACAGAGGATTTCATAATCCTTCAATTAAGATTAAAACATGAAAATAACAAAAAGTGGGTTTTAATAAAGGAGCAGGGACAGCTTATCTACTCTGTAGCATCAAGAGGATGCAACGTCAGCTACATACCAGGCAGTTAGATGTTTTCTTTCAAAAACTTGGCAAGAATAATAAATCATATTGGTGGTGACAAGAAAAGGTTGTGTACCTGCCAACAGATACTTGCACTCCATTTATACATGCAGTGAGTAGATACACATGTTAGTTGTAGTGAGCATAGAGTTTGAAGGACTTTCTTTAACCCTTTGATATAAATATCAACAGCTATAGGTTGCTTCTTGAACTGAACAAAAAAACTGCCAAAAATGATTGTCTATGCTTACTTCCTTTTTAAAATAAATAAATAAATAAAGCCTTACATTTAAAGGGACAGTTAATCCCAAAAATATTTTTTTTCCTCTTACCTGCAGTGCTTTTATCAGTTTACATAGATTTGGTGTGAGTTGCAGTGTTTGAGGTATCGGCTGTAGAGATTTCTACATTCTCTGAAATAATGGAACTAGATGACACTGTGGTGCTCAAAGCGCCAGAAAACATATATTTGAAAAACTCAACAGAAATTTCTCTTTCCAAAAAACAGACAGTGGAGCAGTTTCATGTAGGAACAATTTTCCTATTTTTCAGGAGAAAGCGTACGTACTCTTGCACGAGAGCAGAACGCACATGACAGCAGGGGATGTAAACACTAATGGCGTCCTCTTCAGCTTAGCTGAAACACCATTTCAAGTAACCGGGTCATGATTTCTGGAAAGAGATGTTGAGTTTTTCAAATGTATTTTTTGGCACTTTTCACTGATATTTTCCACACTGCAACTCACACCAAAACAATCTATACTGATAAATAGCACTACAGGTAAGAGGGAAAATATATACTCATGATTTGGTGGTGAACTGTCCCTTTAATTGAGCGCATGCACACATAATTGACACCTTAATGAAATGGTTTCAATGAAATCCAATACATGTGCATCAAAAAGAAAAACTAGTAATGGATTGTCACTTGTGAAATGATGATCTGAGCGAGAAATGGATTTGAAGCATTACGAATGCTGGAGGATTTAGGCTGAAGATTCTCATTCGGAGAATGGCCAAAGCTCCTTGACTAAATGGATTTGTTCTTTGGGAAATTGTTTAACCAACATAAGGCTGTTTGAGAGCCCCTTTAGTCCACACACAGTCGTCTAAACCTCTCATTTGATGTGCCAATCCTTGCTTATCTGCAAGTTGTATCAATAACTGACATGAAAAGAAATGGATTAAGAGATGTTGGATTTAAAAAAGCAGAGGAAGTTTAAAAAAAAAAATAAACAACTGAAAACATCACAGAGCATCGTATTAACAGGAATAAATCCTCTTACCGGCTAAACACTTCTGGTAAATGGCTGGTTAAGTAAATGGTGGAGCACAATAATAAATGGCTGATGTAGGAACATAAGATTAGTGCTCGCTATTAGAACGAGGATGAACCCGATGACCCGATGTTTGACTCTTTACCGAATGGCTGAATCGGTCGTCATGGAAGAAGAGATGGACATGTTTTGAAAAAGATGGGTTTGTTAGAAGGACTAAAATAGGGAAAGAGGAAAGACAAGGGGTCGACAGGAGGCAAAGCGAGGGCGTCTGAGGCTGACAAGTAATCAAGAGGTGGAAGAAGGAAAGGGGATGAGGGCAATATAAGGAAGGATGGTGGGAAACATTGAAGGGAGCTGAACTGCGTTTCCATCAAATACTTTTGGTATAGTACATTTGAAGTCAAGAGTAACAACTACAAAGAGGTACCTAGACCCTAGATCTGTTTAGCATTTCCGTCTCAGACAGTGCTCTTACATGTGGACGGGGTTTTTGTCAATCACTGCTCCGTCCAGCAGCACTCGCTGTATTTCTTTGTTCACCAATGACACAGAGTGACCTCTGCACCCCGTTCATCATACACAAAGCGGGGCTGCAGGCTGGAGTGAGAGCCTGTCTCAGTGGAATATTTCTAAATTTGTTTGTGCATTGAGTCCTTGTCAGACAAGAGCAGGGGCTAAGTGCTGCCTGAGCACACTCAACGAAGCTCCGACACGTGTTTTTCTCCAAATGACGATTAAAATACACGCAGTTCACATAATCTGATTGCAATTAATATCATTTTTTAAAAACGCTTCAGGACTGAGATCCGCTCAGTACTAAAAGTGTATGTGATCCAAGAGGGACAATAAAAACAGATGCAATGTTCAAAAATGTAACATTGAAATTTAAGGTGTGTTGATGGATTCAAGTTGTCAACTCAGTTCCACCTTAAAAGCTGAATTAAATAATTTATTTTTCAGTCTACAGCTGCTGCTAGAGGCTGAAAAACATCCTTCCATTTTGTAATTACAGTTTATTAATGAATAAAAATGTTATGAAGAGTGGTTAAAACCAGCCACAGCACAGCTCTGAGCACAGAGTGCTGATTCTCTACTGACCAATCAACGGACTGCAGTGTTTCTAGCTCGTCTTTTTAGTACCTGATCTGTGGGACAGGTACTCCAACTGAGCAGTGACCAAAAATGGGGATGATCCAAAGGTACTAAAGGTACGAGCCATAACTTTTCACAATGGAAAGGCAAAAAATGTGTGACAAAGTGAGCCGAACCGACCTGCTGGTCATTAAAGAAGGTGGGAAGGAAGGACAGTGAGCCAATCAGTAGGGGTGGGAGGATGAAAATAAAGAGAAAGGTTGGTTTGAGTAAAGGATAGACGGGTGAAGGGGAGGTGGAGGTATGGAGAGAAGAGAGGAGGAGGTGTGAAAAAAGAAGCTGACTGTGGCGTTTTGTCTTTATAAGCATCTGGGGAGCACCTCAGCACCCATAAATAATACACCGCAAATTAGCAGATTGGATGGAAGAAGGGGACTGCTGCTGCTGGAAGTGTGTGTGTGCTGCAGACATGCATGCATGGCAGTGAATATGCGCTGCTGTATGTGTGTGTTGTCAGTTTGTATCCATATTAAACACTGCATGTTCAGTACAGCTTCAGTACAATGTGTATCTTTGAGGTTGTTTGTGTGCTTCTGTAAGTGTGTGTGTGTGTGTGTGTGTGTGTCTGTGTGTAAGGTATCTCTCTGAGTTCTGATCTGTCTCTCAGCAGGTCAGCGTTGTCAAGGTTACTGCAGGCCATTTTGCCGGTGGGCCAATTAACTTTTAGCACAGAAACAGAACAGAACAGCGCAGGTGTCTCAACGGCGCCGGGGTTAGCGAGAGACAGAGTGTGTGTATATGTGTGCGTACATGTGGTGTATATGTAGTATTGAAAGAAAGCAACAAGCAGAGAAAGGATGAGATGAAATGAGACCGTGTGTGTGTTTATGAAAGAGAGGGAAGCGAGAGAAAAGAAACAGAAAGCCTTTGTTGTCTCTGTGTTTGGCAAATAGCTGCGTGGCCTTTCATGATGCTGAGTGAAGAATACAATTGAGGGTGAGATGCGGGCAAATGTGAGTCTGAGCGCAGCAAGACGTAAGGGATTCGAGGCTCCTGTGTGCCGGAGATGACATTATGTGTTCCCTTGCAAAGGTTGACGCAGTCCCTCGTGTGCGAAGGAGGTTTCTTGAGCCGCTTTGGTCCAAAATCTCATAATGTAACACGAGAATGTCGGGAAGCTGATCTGAAAATTGCCTGATACTAAATATCCGGACTTTGTTTTCTGAAAAGTGTTCTTACTTCTTAGTACTGTAATTAGCACTACAGTGGTGCTCTAGCATTACGAACGTCATGACAAAGGAATTTAACCCTTTGAACTTTGGGCTTTTTTGCTTGGTTTTCATTGTCTTATCTGGGCATGCCAAGTTTTGTTAATTTAAGGTTCAGTAGTTTTTTTTATGCTAATATGATACTGATGTGATACTTAACAAGTTCTAGTCATGAGTGAATTATGAAACCATGGGCCCCTGGACACAGATGCGCAAAAGGTCTCACCACCTCTGCAACACAATAGCAAGACAGAGAAATTTTGTGTGTCTTGCTATTTGGTCATTTTGAGTTGCTTTGTAGTCATGTTATGTCTCTTTGCAGTTTTTTGTGTCTCCTTGTGGTTGTTTTGTGTCTTTTTGTAGCTCTTAAGGGTTTCTTTGAAATAATTTAGTTTCTCTTTGAGGTACCTTTGTGTCTCTTTTAGTCATCTTCTGTCACTTTCTGGTCATTTTGTGTCTTCTACTGGTTATTTTGTGTTTCTTTGTAGTTATTTGGGGCCTCTTTGAGATAGCATTAGGTCTGTTTGGGATAATTTTGCGTCTTTTATGGTCTTTTTGTTTGCTTTGCAGTCATTTTGTGTCTCCTTCTTGTTATTTTGTGTCACTTTGTAGTCGTTTGGTGTCTCTGAGGTAAGTTTGTATAGTAATTTTGTGTCTTTTTGTCTTTGTTTTGCTTTGTAGTCTTTCTGTGTCTTTCTCTTTTCCTGGTCTGTGCAGAGTTTAAAACAATCTTGCCCATATTATCAAAAGGGTTCTCAGCAAATACCACTTGTGATGTAAATTCCCACCATTAAAAGTCATGGTGACGTATTTAATAACAGTTTGTATTTCTACTTCAAACATGGATGTACAGACAACAATTAAGTATATTTTTCAATCCTGAAGAGATTCTTTGCGGCATTGGTAGTCATGTTATCCCATCCAGCATATTTTAAGAACCGCTTGAAAAAAGTTAAACTATAAATAAGTTCAACTAAAACACAAGAAACTTGTGCTCCAGAAAACCACCAAGCAGCAACACCAAGCTCCTCATATCATCATCTCATGCCTGAAAAACACTTCTAATTGTCTCAACATTCAACTTTGGCATTTTGCAACAACGTCCTGAACGCACAGCCAATGCACAGAAAGAAAGGGAAGCTTTTTTACAATAGTTGTGTCTGTCTGAATGTACTTGGTGAAATAAAGTGATTGTGATGGCTAACAGAGCAGACTGTCATCCTCCCTTCCCATGCAGCGGTGGGCTAATTCCTCTGACAGACTGTCTTCCACAATGGCTACTGGCTGCTGTCTTCTTAGCCTGAGGGCCTGTCTGGTTGAGTGAGAGTTTGTGTGTGCATGTGTGTGTGTGTGTGTGTGTGTGTGTGTGAGGAAGAGAGAGAGTGAAAGAGAGAGAGATACAGAAGGAGAGAAGTTGGAGAGATGGAGAAAGGAATAAAAGAGACAACCAGGGAGAGGGAAAGCACTTTTGTGTGTTGTGAGTGTGTGTGTGTGTATGTGTGCGTGTGCGTGTGTGTATGGTTGCTATGCCGTCTCTAGGCCCTAATCTCTTTAGTAAGCCCCGTGATCCAGTTAGAAACAGCGAGTGGCTAATGTCAGGGCTAACTGGAAGAGAGGGATCTATGCGAGTGTGTGTTTATAAATGTTTGTGTGTAGCCTTCGACTGTATCCATGTCCTTGTTGAGACCGTCGGGGTCTAACTGTAAGAAAATTTGAGTGTTTGTGTACCGCTCGAATAAATGTTATCATGCCTGCAAACATATCCAGCTCTGTGTATGTGTGTGCTTGGTTTTCTCTGTGTGTGTTTGTGTGTGTGTGTGTATGTGTTTGTGTGTGTGTGTGTGTGTGTTTCAGGGTGTGTCTGCAGAGCAGCAGCACCCATTAAGGCTGAGAGATTAGATTGAGTGGATCCAGATTCTGCACTATTGTTCCTCTCCAGCAGGCTTTCTCTGTGGTTGTAAAAAAAAAAAAAAAACAGGACAGGTGCAGGAAATGGTTTTTTAGTTAATTTGCCTGGTCAAATCAGGGTTAAAAAAGAGAAGAGAAAAGATAATTGGGATTAACATCTGGTCTGCACTGAGAAATTGCAACGTATTACAGTGATTCTTGCTGATCAGCAGAGTTACGAATGTAGTAAATATGATTTCCAAACAGCAAAAGGTAAGAAGTGTAAGCAAATTATTCCCCTTCTATTTTTTTCTTAATTTCAATTTGACTACCAACATGTAGTCTGCAGCAGACGTGTTTTCTGTCAGTTGTTGAGATGGAAGCTTAGATTTGCTGTTTTTCAATTATTTGTCCCAACTTGTTTATTACACAACTTAAAAATCACTTTGTTCATGTTCTCTGATTCTACTTCTCATTTGGTTAGAAACCAAAGAATCACCAAACAGGTGTATTTGCCATCTTTCCTACTTGACTTTATGTTTTTGCTATTTTTTGATAGACTACAACAATGCTGTAAAGCATAAGAAAAGCAGAATAAAAGGGGTCCGACTCCATATGAAGACAGGAATTGTGGCAAACCAATATCGTACTGAACCGTACATTTATCATATCACAAAAGCCTACAGAGAGGAATAAACAGACATGCAGTTGACTTTTATGACACCAAAATATCCATTCATCTATTATCTGCTAAAACAAAGTGAACATGCGAACTCCTCAGAGTGGAGCCGAAGCTGGCCTGCAGGTCATAACCTGGATACCTGTTGCTGTGTGGTGACAGTGTTAACCACTGCACCATTGTGCTGCCCTTTTTGAAAAAAATTAATTGAATAAATCATAATATGTAACAGATTTAAATATGACGGATCATGTTCACGTAATTCTACATCTTGAACAAACAAAATATGTCCATGTGAAAATCAAAAACATTATATAATAACTAAACCGATCAAACGTGTTTTTCTATCAGTATTTATCCCAAATAGCGTTAATTTGATTCTGGCCCAATAAGTCTGAAATACTAAGAGGCTGTATATTATCTTGGTATGTGATGGTGTGTAATATATGGTACATTCAGAGCGGCATGTAGATGAATGTTGTAAATGTGCTGGAAGCTGTCGTGGCATGATTAAAATGGACGTGGTGATCAGCAGTTTTGTCACAGAGGGTAAAAGTACAGCTAACTCACCCGCTGCCATAATAAACGATAAGACGCTGACACAACGGGAATGATGAACACTCTGAACTAATGACGGCTCGCTCGCTTACACGCATGCATAAATATAACCGACCCTTTTTGGTTTTTTTCTTTTCATCTCTGCCTGTTTGTCTTCTCACCTCCTTCACATCTGTCTCTTTCTCTCCAATCAGTTACTGTTGACGCCAAAAAAAAAAAAAAGAAACCTGTCCTTCAAAAATCAAATTACACCATTCCTTCATCCTGGAAAACTCTGCACCCAAAACACCTCCCGTAACAGCTTGGAAGCGAATGTAGACCGCCTCAAATGTTGTGATATGAAAATCATTCATGCCTCGGGGGAATAAATGGAGAGGAATAAAGGATGGATGTGGACAGACAGAAATTGAACCAAATTCTCCCCTCCCACCCAATCACGCTGCATCACAAATCACAAGCTCTGCCGCTAATTCAGGGGTGTTACGGTGCACAGGCCTTGGCATATGGCATATGGAGTGTGTGTGTGTGTGTGTGTGTGTGTGCGAGTGTAGAAGAGTGTGTTTGCATATTATAGTTGGGAGATGAGGGAGGGAGAAAGAGAGACTGAAAGAGAGAGAGAGAAGGAAAAGATGATTTAGGAGTAATGAGAGCCGGTAAAATCATGGTGCCCAGCGGCATTATGGGACTAAATCTAATCTGCTAATGGAGAGGGGGGCGTGGGCTGGGGATGGGAGCGTGATGGAGGGAGGAGGAAGGGGTGGAGTAGGAGGGGAGACAGATGTAGAAGGGGAAGGACGGAAAAGGCAGGAATGAAGGTTGAGGATGGAGGAATGGATGGAGGGCAAGGAGGACAGAGAAGAAGAGGGAGGAGGAATAGAAGAAGAAGACAGGATGAATGGCAAAGGCGGAGGATGCTGAGATTGAAGACAGAGACAGAGACAGATTTTAGAACCAAAAGACTAACACCTTCTCATCCCAACTCGTCAAATACCTCCGCTTTGTCATCGGACCTACAAGCCAAACTAAACTTCTCCAAAATAAACTTACAAGATAGGTAAAACCGAGTGTCCAGCATGTATCATACCACCACGAGAACTGCATAAAAAACAAAGAAATCCAATAAACTTTCTCAGGCCTAAAAGGGCCAAAGCTCACAGTCATATTGCTCAGCACACATTATTTCCACTCACACTCCTGATTTTTGTCTCCTGACAAAACGGTAACATTTGACGGGTTGGGTTGCTGCTCTCTGCCTCTAAATCTGAGTGGTATCATACCGCTTTGAAGGGTGCCAATTTAAGTTGGAGCCTAATGCCAACATCACTGACAAAGTGACGGTATTTGATGAGATGGATTGTTATCTGCTGCATATTATGCCACCGCGAAAGGTGTTTTGGTGCGTCCATGTCTGACGCCTTCATCCACTGGCAACGAGCGGTACTTGATGAGTTGGGTTGTTGCCCACTGCCTCTAGATTGACACGTCCCATTAGTGTCATACCCCTGCAAGAGATACGTCAGTGCATCGGGGTCTGGCGTTAACATAACTGACAAAGCAGCGGTATTTGATGAATTGGGAGTGAAAACAGGCTGAAAAGACAGCGACTAAAAGAGGTCACAGAGGTGAAAGAATGACGATGATACGATTAGTAGAAGAGAAGAAGCAAGATAAAGATGAAGATCCTGGAGAAGAAAACCACACGAAACAAAAGACGAGGGGAAAATATTACAATGATACACAAGAAAGCAAGAATGCAGAGAGAGGAAAAAAAGGTCAAGGACAAAGTGAAATGGTGGGAGGTGAGTTTGTAGTGTGACGTGTGTGTATGTGTGTGTGTGTGTGTGTGTGTTAGAGAAATAACCTGAGGTGGAGGCATTGGGAGGGCAGGGCCCTGGAGAGCACAATCAGCACATATTGCTATCACATGGTGCAGAAAAATGCTCTTTTTCTCTCTAACACACACACACACTAGCATGCAGATGGGGCAAAGTTTGCTCACCATACATGACGTACGTGCAACAACACCATCCTCATTGTTGCTGTCTTTCTGCCACACACACACACACACACACAATCACACACCCACACGCTCTGCAGAAGGCAGCCATTGGGAGGTAATTGCCCCAGACTGTTAATGTTTTCCAGGATAAAACTACACCAGCCTTTACAAGGTCGGGCTAATTTCACAACTTTACGTCGTTACCTCAACAAAATGGCTGACGACCGCACTGCAACCACTCCAAAGAGACACAACAGAAAGGAAGCTAGAAGTAGATTTTGTTCAATACATCCAATTCCTTATTTAAATTTTCAATAAGATACGGGATGACGCTGCAGTTTGGTGCATGATTTGGAGGCTTTTTTATTTTTTCAGCTGGGTGCCACCCATGCTGAAGATGTACAGTGAGTGCATCCGGCAAGGTGCTTCCATAAAACATTTATCCAAATTTATCTTTAGATTTCTATCTTTTGTAGTATAGTTTTGCAGAAATGAGTCGATGTATCGATCAGTTGGTTCAGACAGGGAGCAGAAGCACTGCAAAATGCACCGAAGCTGGGAAGCTAGCCACAGAGCTCCATCAGCTTCTCGTGAGCTGTACGTATCACTGCAGCACATTTATTTCATATCTGGTCTCTTTTCACTTCTAAATAGCATAGTTACTAGGGCCCAGTATCACTACTGTGTTTCTAAATATGTAGGCCTGCTCAGTCCACGTATTTGTCAGTTGTGTCTAAACAGAGAGGGAGAGAGACAGATGCACACACACAAATACACACACAAGAAAGCAGAAAGAAAGAAAACCTGACAGAGACTTAGCTCTATGTGCGATAAGGAAAGAGCAGAGAAGAGCAGAACTGCTTGTTTACTGCAGCTTCTTCAAAAATTGCATGTTTGCTATTACAGAAAGAATTTAGTACCCAAAAATGGCACCACTGGGTACTGGAGCCGAATTTGAGATACCAGCACTTGTGCAGGTATCCATTCAAATATGAACAGTACTCAACCCTAATTTTAATGCAGAAATGATTCTTGAAAGGCTGCAGAAAAAGCATATGATGATCAGAAAAATAATAAGGATGCTGAAAGTCTCCAGTGAAAGCAAAGTAAACTCACCTCACTCAGACTGGGTGGCCTGCTCTGCAGTGAGGAGAGCGATTGTCAGACTGTCAGATTTTATTGTATTGTACTGTATCATATCATATTGTTTTAAATCATTTTCATGACTCATGTGTCTGTGATCATTTCAGTTTATAAATACAATCTGAAGTTGGAAATTGAACCTTGGGCCGCAGTGGTAAACTTCTACACGGGTTTGAAATCCAGACACACTGTGAAACTGCACCAAAACCTCAACAATCTGCTATGAGCAACACAAACAGAGCAGAGCCGCATGGCAACTCCATTATCTTGATAGTAAACAGGACCCCAGCTCTGTAAATTGCAGTATCTAAGCTACGGCATCAACACACAACAACTAGCTAAGAGGTCCAAAACATACAACACACTGAGTATTGTACTGCTGCATTACTGCATTACTGTGCTGAACAGCCCTTTACCTCAGAGAAACCTTCACTTAAACACATTGAATGTAACTCGAACTCTTAAATGACCTCTTTCACAGTTGATAGCTATAAAAAAAGACATTACTTCCCCCGAAAACTTTCTCCCAGGTCCCCAAGAGTGTAGAAAAAAAGTCCAACCTCCCTATAAATCAAACTTAGACGATGGTCGACCATTATGTTGGCAATGACACTAAACAGCAGCGAGACACAATGTCAAGCTCTAACGTCTTGTGTTTGGCCGTTTGATTCGCAGGTCGGTAAAAGAAAACACAGATGCAACATTACACTGCAGCTTAGACAATTACACCAAATTACACTGAAACTCCGCAGCGGCTCGTGTGTTTATGAGGTAATGTACAGTTTCAGTACATGAGATTGTAACCGCGTTCCCTTAGTCATTCAGGTCACAGGCGCGCTGCCGCAATCAAATCGCCATTACGGTGTCGGGTGTTACAGCTGAGGGAAAGCAGACGAGAAGAGATAGGGTCGAAAGCTCAGTTAATGAATGAATTACAACAAAAAAGCTCTCTTATTTGAATAACTTCTCTGGGAATTGAACATGCAAAATCCACTGCTGTGCAATATTGACACAGAGTAGAAAAAGTAGGGCAGAAAGTCGCCTGATGGAGCTCAAACTAACCGCACCCGGCAGGTAGGCCGTCTGGATCAGAGCACCTTGCCCGGCAGGGGACACCAGAAGGGTTTTCAGACAGTAGATGGCGCTGTAATGCTTCTCTGTGCTTCTTTCTCAGCTCAATCAATGCATTCAGATCACTATCACACACTCTGCCTGCTCATCAACGTCAGTGCCTGCAGATCACTGAGAGACAAGGACTACTCCTCCTTCTGACTGTTCCCAACTCACGTTAAAGACTTAAGGGAACCGAGTGTTTGCTGTCAGGGCTCCTCAGCTGCAGAACGACCTGCCCGAGGAACTCCACTTTGCTACATCAGTATTTTCTTTTTAGTCACTTTGAATCTTTATCTAAAGGCTTTCCTATGATTCCACTTTAAAATGTTTAGCTTTATTTTATTCTATTTCAATGTCAAAATGAACATGCATAAACAAACTTCCCAATCATATAAACATGAAGACTTTTCACGCTTGAAAAAGAGCTGTATACATACAACTATGTTTGTCATTATTATAATTATATATTTGTTTTATGAGAATATTGTAAGCACCAGCAAGTAATTTCCTTTTTTTTGTTTATTTATTATTATTATTATTATTATTATTATTTATAATTATTCATTTTGAAAATTACGTGTTTTTTGTATGCTTTCTCTTTGTTGTTGCTAATTTTCAGGTCATTTTCCTCTTGTACTTTTGAAATTTTTGCTGATTAGTCATACCCCCCCCAAAAAAACCCAAAAAAAAAAACCCAAAAACATAGGCACAGCCCAGCCACTCCCCTACTCTGTAAAATAAAATACAGTCCCTAAGTGTTATAGAAATAAACTATTTTATCATTTTCTTTTCATTATTGCATTTTCCTTGTGAACAGATTTTTTTGTGGAAAGTGAATGACTGCTGTGTCCCATCCTGGTGAACTCCAAAGCAACACACACCTGTTAAATGCCCCCACCAGAGGAGACATCAATTTTCATTTGATTTTAGCGTGGGTGACAGGAAATAAAGATTCTACTTCTGCATAAATTATGTCATGACAGAGAGATTAAATGCATCTTGTGTCTTTGCATTTAAACCTATTGTCATTTATATTAGATGTGTCATTAACTTGGGTACACTGGAAATAATTCAAACCTAGCGCTGCATAATTTCCCTGCTCCGCACTAAATGCCCTCCAAATTTGTCACTGCCGGACATGAATCACAGTGACACGTTGTTCATTAAGCGGGCTGATGAAAGGCAGAGTTGGCACAGTGAGGGGAGACAAAGGCAAGAAAATGGATGTACGCTTTCGTTTAATATCTCCACACCTGTTGTGTGTCCTCTCCGTCTGTCCTCTCTTCCTCGCGTCTGTCAGTCTGTCTGCGGTGTCTGTCTTTCTTCTCTTTACACAGAAGAAAGACAGACACATGAGGGATCTGTGAATCATTATCCTCTGCTCACCCCGTGACATCGACGAGCTAATAGGCTCCCAGCAGGGAATACCTGTGTGTGTGTGTGTGTGTGTGTGTGTGTGTGTGTGTGTGTGTGTGTATACATATGTTGTCATGTTCCTGTTTCTACTGTGTGTGTAGCTGTATGCTTTCGACTGTATCCAACATGTGCCTCCGCTATATGCTATATATATGTGTGTAGTGTGCACATGTGTGTATTTGCACAGACACTCAAAAAAGTGTTTCTGTGTGTGTGTGCGTGTGCGTGTGTGTGTGTGTTTCTCATTTCCTCCATGTAGAGATTACGGCCAAAGAAGAGCAGCATTATCAGACAGCTGGAAATGAGATCTCAGTAGGGGACTCGACTCCTCTGCCTTTCTTTTTATCCCTCCTTCCACACCTCCCTCAGTCCCTCTCTCTGATCCTCCTCCTCCTCTCCTGCTACTCCTCTTTCACCTCCTCTTGTGTCCTCAAAGCTAGCTGTGATTTTACCTCTCTGTCCCTCCTTCTAGCCACTATATCCGTTCTCATCTGTCATGATCACTCTTGTCAATCCTTGTGCAAACAACTTCACCTTATCTACCTGCGGATCTTTCTTTTCTCTCATCTCTTCATCCAGTTATTTGCACATGTACTCATCTTCTGTTAAAAAAAGGATAGATCCTTGCATTATATTAGTAAAACACGTTACACTTTATTTCATCATTAATATGCTGATCAATCCAGTGTACACATCTAGTAGAGCAGAGGAGATCCTCAATATCTAAGCTGCAATCTTTCTTCCCACTAACTGTCATATATACAATGTACACAACAGACTGAAGAGTGCGATATTGTCCATGTTTTATAAATATGAGGCAGAATATAAAAAGTAGACCTAAAATTTCACTGTTTTTAGTTTCTAAATCACTGGTCGAGTTTGGCCAAGAGTTTTTGTTTAGATTTTTTTTGTTGAGGTTTCAGTGAGTGAAAGATTTTTTTATTAAATCATGACATCTCTTTTATTCCCACTGCAAAATACTTTTTAAACAAGGCAAAAGAGTCACTGCTTTTTTACTGTTGCTTTGCACACGTGTTTTTTGTTGATCTACTGAACTGCTGTGTGATTTATGTGAGTCTCCTGGGTGCGGCTGGCCCTTTACACAGTGGATTCGGCACCTTTACTACCTTCTTTGTTGACCTATAGGTGAGACAACTCTGTCTCCCCATTCTGCAATCTTTTTTTTTTTTTAATTAAGAATTTTTGTTTTTTTTGCCATTATTCTATTTATTTTTTCAAGATATTTTTTGGGGGCACTTTTGCCTTTAATCGATAGGACAACACAAGTGTGAAAGGGGAAGAGAGAGCGGGAGTGACATGCAGAATCGAACCCTTGGCAGTGAGGGCATAGCCTCTACTCATGGGGCGCTTGCTCTATCCGCTGAGCCGCCAGTGCCCCCTTTTTGCCTTTATTTGATCGGACAGAATGTACAAGCGAAAGGGGGAGAGAGGGACGACATGCAGCAAAGGGACGAGGCTGGAGTCGAACCCCCAACCGCTGTGGCAAGAACTCAGTCCTTATACATGGAGCGCCCACTCTATCCGCTGAGCCGCCAATGCCCCAATTCTGCAATCTGTAATGGAGAACAGTGCGGTGGAACAACGGTGCAACAATCCCACCTTGAACAGGCAGTGTAAAAGAAGCCAGAGTTACCAGTGATTCGCCTAGTTTGAATGCTTTCCCAAACAAACTGCTGCTGCTGCATAAAAAATGACGTTACTCTGTTTTCCCTCCAAAGACTTTCCAAGAAAAGACGTACTGCTAACACTGTTTAAAGCATCCAGTCAATTGGGGACAGGTTGAAAAGCCATTGCATTATGCCAGTTGGCTGTCAACTCGCACAAAAGACATCTTGTATCGTTGTTACTTTATGGTATTTGTATGACAATGTCTTAAATTATGACTTTAATATATCTGAACAGCACTTGACTTTCCAGAAATCAAATGAACGAAAGGAAGGCAAATTAGAAACAGACGAGCGCATGACAAGCAAACATGATAGTGAGCAAAGATCTCAATAAGAGAGAACCTCCGCACGGTGATAGAAACTCAACTGTTTGGGATAAGCTGCATCTGTGTGAGGCCATTTCCTTGTGCCATTCTTTTCATCTTCCTTCTCCTCTTTTCTTTTGGCAGTCCAATGTCGCCATAACGACAACAAAACAAACATGACGCAGGCCACCGGTTTGTAGATAAACACTTCATTGTCGAGATCTGTCGTCTTGTCATGGAAAAGTTATGAAACAAATAAATCTATCTAGAACAATCTGTTGGGCTTCATGTTCGGCTCCACTGGAAGCACGCGGCATCACATCATTGTGTTGTGGTGTGTGTGTGTGTGTGTGTGTGTGTGTGTTGTGTGTGTGTGTGTGTGTGTGTGTAGCTTTGGAGAGTAATAGAATCCATGTTACAGCACGTCATAAATAAACTACAAAAGGAAATTTAACATATCAGCTACAATTACAGGGAAACGTGGTTAAATTAAAATACAGTATATTAAAGTTAGTACGATAATTACAGAATTGGCTATATAAGGATGCTAAGATGTCCCTCATTAGTAAAAAAAAAAAAAAAAAAAAAAAAAAAAGGGGGGGGGGGGGGGGGGGGGGGGGGGGGGGGGGGGGGGGTGGAAACCGCATGAATAAGCAGCAAAAATTACAAATGAAACATAGTGTCCACAGGAAAAAATGAACCCCAAGGTTAAAAAGCTACATTGAAGTAAATATCTATATATTTTTGTGAAACTAAATGTTTCAATACTTATTTAAAAAGTAATAAGAAACCCTTCCAGCAGCCTGTGTGTGTGTGTGTGTGTGTGTGTGTGTGTGTGTGTGTGTGTGTGTGTGTATGCGCGTGGGTCAGTCCAGAGTCTATTGGGTATTTCCAGGAAGTGGTAGCCAAACTAAGTTTATTATCTCTCTTCCTCAATCAAATCAGTGAGAGTGAAACATGTAGAACAGGACACCATTTCCTGAGAACGACACACACACACACACACACACACACACACACACACACACACACACACACACACACACACACACACACACACGCTGCTATCTTGACTCAAACATCTACAGAGTGTGATCGTTGTGCCAAAGAGAGGAAATCCCTTCGCAACCCACACCTACTCGCGACATATTACACCCTAGTCTGTGTTTATCTATGTGTGTGTGTGTGTCAGGGAGTGTTTGCAAGTCTGAGCTTCTGTGTGTATGTGTGTGTGTGTGTGTGTGTGCGCGCGCATGTTTGGTCTGCTGATGCTATCTCTGCCTCTCATTGACAGAGAGGAAGGAAATGAACAGTCAGTCACACTGACAGCAACACAGTTACCAGCGGACACAACCGCTCAGATTCAACGCTTCATGAGCTGTAAAATGAAATCTGCATTTTTTAAAAGCAGCAACAACAAATTAAGATGAATACTCACATCTTACATCTACATACTGCATCACAATGTTTGTTTACAATAACTTCAGGTAGAAAATCCCAGTGTGATGTGCGTAAAATACACAGACCTGAGCAAATGCTGCTTCAACTGGTGAGGTTTTATAGCCAACTACGCCCTTTGAAAAAGCATTATCAGTCTGAGTGTGTGCTATATTTTCGACTTTTGCACTGCTTTACCTTGCAGCCCTTAATGATGGGAAAGTGAAGCCGTTAGCTTAAAGTCACCTGAGTCCTTAGACGAATACAGTTATTTAAGAAGACAAGAGATGCTGTTGCACTGCTGCTTCGATCAGTTAGTGTGTGAGATAAAGTGGTGAAAATATTACAAATATAACTTACACTATGGTGTGTGCAGAAACATTAGATAGGTCGTACCATGTTTATCTAAATATTCTTAAATGTTACAGTTACTACTGATAATGACAAGAAAAATACATTTGCTAATTTCATATATCTCCGCCATTCAAAACAATTTCCATCTGTCTACCAGGGAAGTGATTGTTTGTTTCTACGTCACAGGGATTTGGTCTGTATGAAATAAATATTCACATCTCTTGCAGCTCCTTTTCTCTCAATCTTCTCCCTCTTCAAGCAGCTTTTACAAAATGTTTCTAACAGAGGTGGAGTCATTCTGCAGCTGATAAGCTTCTGCGTTCACGCTCTTGCTCTTCTCATAACTTAGATTTTAAGTTGGATAACTGAAACCGAAAACGGGACATTTAATGAATTGAAAAACATTTAGTTTGCTCTTTGACAGAGCAACATGACATGTCAACAAACCAGATTTTTTAATTTAAAAGGGTACAAATAAAAACATTCTGTGAAATATACTGATATATTTTCCTTAGTTGGTTGAAATGTTTCAAAACTGCGAGTTCATTAGATATGAAAACACAAACTCTGCCTGTCAAGGTCTTTCTGTGGTGCATTGTATCACACCTTCCTGTCTGTCATTCAGTGCTTCAGTCTGTTTCTTTCTCTTTCACTTCCCTCCTCTTCATCTTGCCCTGCTAAAGATACAGTCCTTATTTTAAAGACCGTCTCCTCTCTCTCCTCTCCATCATTTTCTTTGCCCCGTCTCTGCCCTCCTTGTCTCTAAACAAATCTTGTCCTCTCCACGAATCAGTTTTTCCTTCACTGACCCTCTTCATCTCTCCTCTGTGTGTTTGTGTTCATATTAAACTCTGTCTTTACACCCATAGACACCAACAAAAACAACTTTTTAACTTCAACTAACCACTTAACCACTAAGGGCTCTTAACCTTGTGCGGATGTTTGTGTGCACTTTTTATTTTATGTTTGTCCACATATGATGAAACGCATCTACCTTTATTTATTTGTCTGTGTATGAGTGTAAATGTTAGACGGTCTCCTCCCAGACGGTCTGCGGGTATAAAGCCACTGAGATTACACGTGGCGCCGTCGGCCATGTAGACACTAATCAAATATACGATCCCTGTGTCAAGTCTCAATGGGCTGGTAGAGGAAAGAAAAAGATGAGGGGCTGCAGGAAAGAGTGATGCAGAGAAACTGAGCTTACCGGCTTGGTTTTGACCTGTGAGAGAAAATGTGGAAGGACGGAGAAAAGAGGGACAGACGGAGGGACAGAGAAGGAGGGGGAGGTGAGATTATAAAAAATACACATTTATAAATCACCCCATCTAAATGTTAATTGGAGCTAAATGGCACGTTTGAATAGGTTAAGTGGACGCTCTGAATTAGTGTACTTTAGGTAGGTGGTTCAATAAAAGCCCATTTCTAAACCCATAACTCCCCAAATATCATTCATGTCAAGCAGCAGAGCCCTTGATAGCTGAGACAGACTGTGCCGTTTCAGGGACAAGCGAAGCATCGGATCATTTAATTCAATGAGAAACTGTTTTTTAAGAGACGGTTCACCAAATGTAGCATGTGCCGAGTGTGCCCATTGTGCAGAAAGTGGCCCAACTCGACGCTAAGCACCACTGAGGGAGAAGCTGTGGAGCTGAAGTGGAGGAGTTGCAAGAATTTGACCATTTTGGCCAGTGGAAAATTAATTTCCTCGCATTGCAGATGTACTTCATCTTTTTCTTCGTCTTTTTTTAACGGCACGGCCCGGCAAGTATCCTCTGGGGCCGATTAAACACTCAGTGTCACTTACAGAGAGGTTGGGAGGGTTAAGTGGACTGGCTGAGCGTTAGACAGACAGAGGTAAATTGCTACAATGACAAACTGCCGCACTGCTTGTATGAGTCCCACCGCGCTCTGTGACATGTTGTGTGCCTGCCCCTATACAGTTATCTAAATAGGTACACACACACACACACACACACACACTTTGAGAGTGAGCAGCCGGGCAGCCAGCCTCCGTGTGAGGTGACCTCAGTGATCATGACATCATGAGGTAGGTTTGATTTATATGCATGCTGCGCTGAGGAGCATATTCAAACAAACAGGCCCCGGGTGGAGCAGAGGGGGCCTCTCTGGAGGGAGGAGGATGCAGGAGGGGTGAGGAAGAGATGTGACAGTAAGGAGAAAAGAAGATGGAAATGGGGACACAGGCTGCACATTAATCCTTTTTTATTCTTCATCGCGACGCCAACTTGTAAAGTAAATGCGTTGCGAAACACTGCTCTATTACACGCAGAAAATAGGAACAACCTATAACTTTACGTTCTGGTGCTGTTTTGTCTCATAGGCACCATGTTGTTAACTGCCTGACCAATCAGATACAGCCCTCACCGTTAGGCAGGGTCCTACATAAGGATAAGGATAATCATTTGCTCAATTTCCTGAGACTTCTGTCTGTCTTCGCCTAAGTAGAGCATGCTGCATGAAGACAGACACAGGCAGATGTTTGGCTGCACCGAGAGCAGACAGCTGTTGGCGGAGCAGAGAAGAAATTAACAGTAACATGGTCATAGTAAATGTACGGTGTACGTTTCAGTTTGTATATATATATATATATATATAATAACAAAAACAACCCCAACTGAACATTCCCATGTAAGTTGAAGCCCAAACCGGCCCATGATGATATCAATCAATCAATCTGCATTATACAATATCAAAAACAAATGTTGCTAACATATGTTGGATTTACATCATTAATTAGTAATAATTAAATATATTAAGTACAGCGTGCTAACTTTTCAATATTTTTTTATTTGTTTTTGTTTTGTTTTTTTTCTTTTCCCACAGCCCGAGCCCTAAGAGACCCAGCCAATCTGCTCACTTTTTCGGCCCGAACCCGGCTGACCTATAGGGCCTCATGGGATCCGCTGGTACCCGTCAGGGCCTGTGGGGCTTCAACTGAGATTGAGAACTCTAATCTGAGCCAAAAACTAAGTGATATCTGTTTATTTGTTGCAAGAAATCTCATTATTCTGATTTTCAACTATGTTATTGCATATTGCATATTTCTCTCATATTTTGTAGCCTTATTGGGGACAGAGGAGAGGAGACATGAAAAAGGTGGAAAGTCAAAAGAAAAGAGGAGAGGAATATTTTAAAATATATGTTAGAGAGGAACTAAGAACAATGAAGGAAGAGGGGATGAAAGGAGAGGAGAAAGGAGGTCTCATGGTGAGAAAATGAATGAATGACCTCCACCCAGCTTGTGTCCTACAGCTGGCACACACACACACACACACGCACACACACGCACACGCACACGCACACACACACACACAGATGCACACACACAGATGCACACAGTGTACCGCAGCAGTGTATGATTAACTGTAAGGACATATGATCCATTTACATCATAACAAGGTGCATTGTACTGAATTATCAACTGAGGTCACCCCTCTCACCTACTGAATGTGTGTGTGGGTGTGTGTGTGTGTGTGTGCATGCGTGCGCATGTATGTGTATGTGCACCTGAGGCAAGCAGAAGACAATAAGAAAAAGAGAAAGAGAGAGAGTAATATTGAGGCTAAAATAATTCAAGGTTGTTGGTGAATCGTTTCACTAATTGGATTTCACATTGAAAAATTAAAACATTGCAATATCAAGGGTCGATGCAAAGCCTTATACTGAGCTAACAGCAGTCTTTAAAATGGATGCTTTGTTTTGATGCACAGGTGGAAAAATTAAAACTCCTAAAAAAATGTCTTTGCTTTTTTAGCTTTGTTAGCTGAATTCCCACAGTATTGCTTTGTCACTCGTCATTTTATGCTTTTTAATGCCTAACCATCCTTTCATCCATCCATACTGAGCATCGTCACATTCAGACAGAAACACATTCACCCAAATTTGACATTTTTGTTATTTTAAATGGGTCATTTTGATTTGTCGCAGCAATCAAAATCTGCAGACACCTCCAACTGTGCGTGATGAATCACCCGACCAAGCCGGAGCGATCGCTACCAGGGAGTCAAAGTAATTATTTTCGTAACTTCATTTGAGCCAGAGACAGCAGCAATGTTTCCTTAAAAACATTAGTCCACATAAATTTGGTCCGGGCAACCACTTCTCCACTCTTCATTTAACTCCTTTAACTTCTCAGATCTGGACTGAAATGAGCTTTTGCGACGCAACATTTACTTAAATTTAAGTCTTGAAATTCGGTCAACTTTCTCTATTAGAGAACTTTTTATTGTCTTTATAATAATTACTTTCCTTCCACATTGCCAGTCAACTTGGCCATCCTCCTTGCAATAACTTAAATTTAGAGGAAACTGGAAAAACACTTATTGCAGACTGTATAAATCCTCATATATTCAGTTTTGTAAACGTTCATTATGCTCAAGTCATATTTTTACAAGTTTGGCAGGCGTCACATAACGAGCCAGTAACATGGCAATCAAAGCAGAAATGCAGCTGGAGTGTTCCTGTAAATTCACAAACTCTTCTGCACTGACATAATTTGATGTTTGAAGAGTTTATGAGTGTGTGTGTGTGTGTACATGCACGGGGATGCTGCTACTCATGCTGAGTCATGTGGGCTTCAGGACACAGACACATAGACACACACACACACACACACGCAGACACAGTAACTAACTCATTAAAACGGCTCATTTAACCCCAACCTCAGCCAACACACACACTGCTCTCCTATCCAAGGGCTACATGCACACACACATATGGAACACAGGCTTAGCCACAGTGGTATACACACACACACACACACACACACACACACACACACACACACACACAGACTCATTCATCCATATCGGACTAGGAGTGTCACTTCCGGATTTATTCCTTCTTAGTTTTTCTCTGCAGTATTTATCTTTATCGCTTCCTGTTATTGAGGTGATGAAAAACACATCAAGGAGATCAACAGATAAAAATACAGTAATTAAGGCCAGAACGAGGTCCGGATGTTCAAATACAGGAAATTACATCAGAAATTCACTTTGATTTGGCTTCAAATTCCTAACACCCTGACCTAACTCCGAATATCCTTGAAAGTACAATAATATGTCTATTTTTTAAATATTTTAATGTATTTATGGGGTTTATTAATTTTGTTAGTAATTAGTTTTGAGTAGAAACAAAATATTTCACATCTGCTGTCAACAAATGTATTGACTCAGATGGAAAATAGTTAAATATATGTATTTATGAAATGTAACAAAGTATATCTATTTAAGTATGAACAGAATGAGAGATTATTAGATCTGGGCACTCTCCCTGTTAAAAAACCCACACAAAAACAAAAAAAAAAAACCCAAACCCTAATGATTATTATACAAATAACCTAAAAAAGGGATAACTTTGAGGAAAAATGTTTAAACATTTGAAATTGGGGTATTTTCACACTAACTATTTATTTTAATACTTTGATTGATATGGTCAATCTCAATCAGACTGTCTTTGCTATATTTTGTTTGCAACATTTTTACTTTATCTCTGTGTAAAGAGGGTCTGTTAAACATGTCTAGCTTGGGTCCAAAATGTATTCATTCATTGAGAAGTATTTTGGTAATAACTTTAGCACTAAGCACTCATTGCTGTGGGCGGTGTTTGCCTTTCCTCTTCCCAAAAACTCAAATGTTAGATGCAATACTACGGCATTTTAATTTTAATCATCGCAAACAGCTGTTCCTGCCTTCCAAAAAAAACCCCAAAAAACCCCAATATAAATAGTTTTCTCATTCCTCATAGCGTAGTATTTGGAGCTTTTTGGGGCATTCTTGAACCACAAACTGAACCGGAGCTGTGTTTTATCAATCAACAATAGATAGCGGAAAATCTGACATTTCTTTTGAATAAAATGGGAGCAGAGTTCCGCCGGCACTTGAGAAAGAGCTGCAGCAGAAAGAAAGTCAAAAGACGGAACAGGAGACAAAAAAAGGACCGCAGATGCAGCAGAAAGAGAAAAAAGATGATAAAAGAAAGACAGCTGAAAAGCAGGGACGGAAAGACAGAATCTCTCATCACTACTGACAAATGGAGAGGTGATCAGTGGTGATTTTCAGTCTTTCTTCTCTTCCCTACTGTTTCCTCTGAAACCACAGAGGAGCCTGCTGGTGTCAAACTGAGCCAACAGAGCTCAGTACAGTCAGTTTGAGGAGAAAAGAGAGAAAAAGCCTCTTTTTGAGCGGTTACACTTATCATCTGTGTCATTTATTTACTGTTTTCCAACAATACATTTATATATATTTGACTGGATTATAAGATTATTTAAACTGAGTATGAGTACATTTGTTTTACAGTCATTATGCTGATTATTTGGACTAAAATGTTGCTCTTTTTTATGTAATCAAATAGAAACAAGCAATCTGTGTTTGTGAGTCCTTTGGGGGAGCAGACGGGTTCATTTGCAAAAACAGATGTATCCATTTTTATTCATTTTCCTAAATCATGTTTGTTTTGTGTGTGTGTGCAAGCCAGAGAATATTAGTCAAACTGGTGTTGATATCTCAAAGTTTTTAAATTGTGCGCTGAAAGGAATATCAATCAAAAGTCTGAAAATGCATTTCATCTGTTTTTGCAAATGAATTACCTTTAATTGTCAAATCTCTATAACTGCATACATTTTAAAGTATGTGTTGCACTATTTTGAACAGCTTTATTTTTACTGAAAACTAAAATGGAATCTATTTTAAGCTTGCTGGTGCTGTGTTACTTCATTGCATTAAATATTTTAGCTGTGTGTAAAATATTTAAAATGATAGAGATTGAAATTCATATCAGTAATAACTTAAAGTACTAATTATATTAAACTATTCCCATAAAAAATCTGGAGCACTGTGGTACTCTTCAATCATGATATACACTTAAAAACGCCAAATAATCTAATGCTAATACTGGAAATGTGGAGATTAAACCCCTGCATGTTTATTGTACTTGGCCAATAAAGTAATTCGACCTCTGAAAATATTTTCTTTACTGCATTAGTTCATCCAACTCAGACTGATTGAAGGAAGGAGACTCTAAAGCTCACCCTCTGTCAGTCAACCTTAGTCCCTCAGCAAAAAAACACAACCACCCCAGATATGTTTTTTTCCTCCCAAAAACCCCAAAACCATGAAATCTCCCCCTTCTTGATCCAATCTTTCCTTCAGGACCCAGAAAAACATCAACCACCTCTCGGCCTCCCAGAAATCTGGTTCCAGTTTGGGGCAGCACTGAGCTGGAGGGTGGGGGTGATTGAGGCGGCTGACGTATATAAATAAATAACCAGCAGGAATGCAACATATCTAAAATCTCTCCACATCTTTATGATTTTTTTAATGTGCCGCTTTTCTAAAAACTTCTAATTTGGAATTTTCCCTCCTTCTATTTCACCGATTTTCCTCTTTTTCTGCGTTTTACAAGAACATGCATAGATACGGTTGTTGTTTTCATTTTTTATGACGGAGCCGGCTAGTAATTTGGGTGTTTAGCGTCAGTGATTAATGAAGCAGGGAGTGGATGGATTGAGATGTTAAGCTAACTTGCCAAGTCTGCAGGCCTTCTGTTTTTATAGGATTTTTTTTCTGTGCTTTTCTCTGCTCCCTGTGGCCTCGATGCAGCCTTTTGAGCTATTTTCGTTGTTTTCCTCTCCCTCTCTCACCTCACACACACCTGATGCATAGTGCTTGTTCTGTTGTTTATAAGCCAGAGGTAGTGTGTGTGTGTGGCTCTGTGTGCCCTGAATCTTGTCTAAAACCCTTTCCACTGCTCTAAAGGCGGATTACCACAACAAAATAATTGCAAGAGAGAAAACTTATCATCAAAAGTCAAAAACGGCTAATCTTATGGATAAAAGGCTTAAACAAAAGTCACAGAAGTGGCTGAACTGAGGCTACCATGTGCCGCATTGGTCTTGACACCTTTATGGGACACATATGGCCACAGAGACATACCAGAGCAGAGGCGTAGCAGCCCAAAAACCACGTCCAGCATCAACAAAACCACTAATCACCTCAAGCCTCGGACACTTGACCTGCATTACCAAATACATATATGAGATACTGTGTTTTAAACAAGTACATTAAAGACAACACAGGAGTCTGGAACAAAATTATAGTAAACTATCATTTTTCGCCTTATTTATTTATTAATTTAATAAAAAGTTATGTTACTGCCACGCAGTGATGCCGTGATCTTGCATTTATAGGATGCTGAAACATTATGGCTTTGGACTGGGTATCATTTCAAAAATTACAATATCAGAACCAAAATTAGTATTTTTAAAGTGATACCAATACTAATAAAGTACTTCATTTGATACCCAAACGTGTTGGTGTCAGTTGGCGCGTTAAACGCTGCCAAACACACACAGTCGACTTCACCACATCACAGGCTGTATTTGTTAGTGCTGTTGCTGCGGGAGTGTGAGCTCTGCGGTGGGGACAGTTGGTGAGACTCTGTCCAGACACACATACACACACACACACACACAGTGACAGGACTTATTGTTAGCATCACACAGCTAACGTTACCTGAAGGTTCTTAACAGGTTAAACAACAGGGTGGAGCTGTTTCAGTGTCAGTGTGAGTCTGTCAGTTAAAAGCTCAGTGTCAAATGTTAGCAATCGCTTTTGTGTAAGCTGACAGCCGAAATGACAGCTGGTTTCCAGTCCCAACTCGTCAGACATTGCCGATCTCTCAGTGATCTTGGTGTCAGATACTGACGCACAGACACCTTTTGCTGCTGTATGATACGCACCAGATACTGGTGTCGAGTTTGGAGAAACAGTGCATCAATGAGCCGCAGTGTTAGAAAATCAAACCCAAAATACAAACAATGAGCACACATGTACATTGTGAAAAGAATAACATACTTTTTCTTCATTTTTTTGTATTTCACAGCTGCTTTTGTTGCCAATTCTTAAATCCAAGATGCTCCATGAACTAATCGAAACACCTTTGACAAAAAAGGACAAAGCGACAAAACAAACACTATGATGGATTACCTTTCTAAAGCAATTTTTAGGTCTCTGAAAATAGATTTTCATGCAGTATTGAAAGAAATGAAACTAACAGCTGCCTGGAAGGTGTACAATAAATGTAAGAGACTTTGGCATGCTTTTGAAAGTGGTCAAAAATCATAAACCTCTACTCTGGCCACTAACAAGGAGATTGTAAGATCAGAGGAGCGCTGCAGTGAACAGTAGGCTTCATTATAATACACAATTCTGCATACAGCACCATTATCTGCCAGCGGGGGGCAACAACATACTGAAATCTTTCTGTGTGGCTCTCGGATTCCCATTAACCATTCTGCAGTTATTCAGCTCTCTGTACTGATCGTTTCACTCTTCCGCTGCTACACCACATATGGCTTGGACCGTGCGCCTGGCTAGCATGAATGACACCTGTGAGACATAAGGTACATAGCGGTAGTGGAGGTCAGGTTACCATGTGTTGTTCGTTGGTCCTGACACCTTAGCGGGACCCACGCGGGGCTCGTATAGAGTCATAGAGATTGGAGCTGAAGTACAGTAGTTTTCACAGCTAGCCGCGGCTCCCTTCATATGGAAGTCATATGGAGGGAGAAGCGCTACGGAACAATGGGAGTCGTTAAAATAGCAGGGGGGTGAACCTGTGCGTGTGTGTGTACGTGTTGAGAGGGAGTGCATGCGTATCAGTTTGTACGTGTGAGAATGCCTGGGTGTGATTGAGTGCGTGTCTTTGGTGTGTGGATGAAGCTACAAGTCTTTCATCTGTGAGTGAAGTCGAGGGGCAACGTGGCCAACAATTCAGGCGAGGAGATGACAGGACCCCATCCCTTTCTTTTTCAACCCCGACCCCCTCCCCACATTTTCTGCCTCTCTCTTCCTTTCCTCCATCTATCTAATTCCCTTTTCATCTCGCCCTCTCATTTTCCTTTTCCAACCTTTTTGTCTTCCTCCTCTCACACGACGTGTCTCTACATAACTGCTTTTTTTTCTTTCATGCGAACTGCTGATCTACAACGGATCGACAAGCAGTAATGTGGTTTGTGTGTGTGTGTGTGTGTGTGTGTGTGTTATTCTGGAAGGGGTACCCCTCTTTGTCTGTGGTCTCCAAATGGTAGCCAGCCAATGGCTCCAAGATGTACTCTACTGATGATGCTGATTTCTCATCTTATGGCCACAAATTCTCCTGACAGACACTTCTGATCTCACCAAGACCACCATGTGAGTCTGTGCGTGTTTATCTGTTTGGGAAGATAAGTGTTTGTGTGCATGAGAAGAAGACAGTGAGTAGGAGGAAGCCGTAGCTGTGTTGTGTCGTTTGTGGCTGAGCTCTGATAATGATTGTAAATGGTGGTTTGCCCAGATGGCACTTACTGTCTGTCACTATCAGTGTCTCTCTGCCTTTCGCTCATGCTTCCCCTTTTTCCATTTTTAAGTCAGGTGAAGGAGGTAAATGACTCACTGACATTGTCTGGCAGACATTTGCAGGCAAGACAATGTCAAGCTGAAGTAGTCCATTGCGCTAAAACATAGGGCTGTCCTTTAATGTGTCTTCCAATTAACCCTGTTACGCTAAAAATGACTTAAAGTGTAAACAGGTCATGTGGATGAAAAGATTTTTTTTACTGGGATCTTTGTGACACCGAGGTTGTTTTAATCCAGACTGAATTAACTGAAGACTTGGATATAATTGGAATAACCTCACACATGCTGGGTCATTCATGGCAAGCAATCCCTGTCTCATCTAATGCAGGTCATAGGTTAACTGCCTTACCTGTCTGACACAGACTATATCAATGAACTCTTGTATTTAATGCCAAGAAAATGTTAAGAAAACTCAGATGCCAGCCGTGATATTGAACCATTCCGGCCCCCAAGCATTTTCTAATTTATAATAGGAATGATTTTAGTGATTCATACTGGAAATTGTTTTGTACTTTTACTTTTAGTATACATAAGGTGCCAAAGCGCATGAAATAGCATCAAAATAGAGCTTGTTTATCCAAAAAAAGTACCAGTGAAAGATCCCCCATAGTCCTCGCTAAGCCCCTATTATCCTGAACTCCTAAAAACGTCCAAAATCCTAGAAATATCTAAAAAATGTTATAAAATCATAGAAACATCAAGACAAAAATCTTAAAAACCTCTTAAAAATATCCCAATATCTTAGAAATGTCCTAAAAATCTAAGACAGGTCCTCAAATCCTAAAAATGTTCTATAATCCTAGAAACATATATGGGGCTAAAGGCCTTCTGTCATTTTTCAGAAGTGGCCCCCAAGCAAAGCAAGTTGAACATCCCTGCAAACCAGCAGCATTTTCACATGTACAGTTTTGGGCGAATGGTAACATGTGCTGAGGACATAAAATGTTCTGCAAATACTGCACAAAGGTTGTTTTTGCTGGCTGCAGTGAATATGTAGCAAATATAGAGTCACTGTAGGTGTTCCATGTTTTGCTTCCTTCCTGAGCTAAAAGTCAGGTTTTACTCTCTTTTCAGCCATTCGACGTTACGAAAAAATGGTTTTGGTTGACATAAAGTGGTGTTTTCAAAATAGCTTCACTTGGTGCTGTGTAACATTCAAGACAGAAACATCTGGACTAACGCAGTAGAAAAGAGGTCCACAATGCATAAAGTGGGAATTTTACAATGGCTGCCACTGTCAGAGCAGAGATATGTTTCCAATATGCCCAGTCGGTCCTCCATCTGTAAGAGGGATCAGGCGTCTATATTGATTGTGTCTGTATTGTCAGTTGCTTTGATGCTTTGCTGATTGATTATGACCTAAATGAATGCGCTCCCTCTGCTGCTGCATTTCTGTTGGGGTTTTTGGATTCTCTGTTCACCATAGAGGCATGTGAAAAAAACACAGTCTGTGCTCACATGAAGCAATCAAGTCAGGGTAAATGTACCTTTCCTCTCATTTACAAACTAAAACACGGAAATGTGCCTCCTCTGAAACTCACTGGGCATCAAAGTTCATGTGAACTCAAAAATGTGACATGGGATCAGTGATTGGCTTTTTCAGTTTTCCAAGTATACAGAGTCTGACTCGATGCTAACATACTGCGTTTCTTTTTTCTCTTTCCAGGTCAAGTTCTTCTGTGTCTCTGCTTATTGTCTCCATTATGGCCGCAATCACTAAGTCTTTCTTTTGATAAAACTCAGACATATTTCATGTTTGTCCAGCTCTATCAAGTTTTCACATTCCTTCACAAATGTTTGAAGAAATGTTTTGTTTTTTACTCGGCCCTGCATGATAAACACATGTTGTCAGTGTCAAAGAGAAACCACACGTCTCCGATTTCAGAATTTTCATTTTTGTAACTGATGCCCGCTGTGCCTGTAACTGTATGTAGCAAACAGTAAATGAGACAAAGCCAAACCACTAATAATGTACTGCAACTGCATCTAATGTAGAAAAATTTACTGTTTTTCTGCAATTCAGATTACATGACCTTGTAGAGATGCAAGAATAAGGTCTATTACAGTCTAATTTCTATAAACGATGAAAATTTGGGCCATTACACTTGAGTTCTTCTGAATATACTGTAGTGTTATAAACAACACGAGTTTATGGCGTGTAAAAAAACTAATTGATTAAAGGCTTCAGGAGTATTTAGTGTAAAATTCAACTCACGTTCTGGTGACATTGAAACAATAGCATTCAAGAGCTGCTACAATTAGTTGATTCATTGATTAGTGAGTTCACAGAAAATTAATCTGCGACTATTTTGATTATCAATAATTTCAATTACTTTTCAAGCAAAAAGACGACATTTGCTGTTTCATGCTTCTTAAATGTGAGAATTTGATGCTATTCTTTGTCACACATGAAGATAAACTAAATTGTTTCAGATTTTTGAACTGCTTTTTGGATTCAACATACCACCCTGTGAAATTACAATTTACACACAAAACAATTAATCAAATACAATAATGGACAGATCAATCAATAATGAAAATAACTGTTGGTTTTAGCCCTAGAGCTTGCACTTTTTATGTTTAACTTTTCAGACCGAATACTTGAAAATTAAACGTGTGGTTTTGTTACAGTGCGAGTAATTATGTATGCTAATTCAAAACATGTTTAGTCATCTAAGCCAAAATATTCAGTGCTGAAAGAAGTAAATATACATCCACAGAAAAACTTGTGTCAGCCACCAACAGTTGCAGCGTTTTTTGACTTCCAGTGTTTTCTTTCTACAGAAAAGAAGCGAGGTACCGAAATGTTTCTAAAATGCACATCTGTGACAAAGAAGCTACATTTTAGGATGGCACGAGATAAAACTTCTTAAATGAAGACAGTTTTTACTGTCATTGCATGTTTGAGAACACTACAGAAAACTTGGGAACAGCTGATGGTAGTGACGAGTGGTATTTGGAAGCCGTCTTCGCTCTCTGGAGTCCAGAGTCAGTCTCTGTTTTGTGTCCAGTGCTGCACTGCTGCTATGGATACATATTTGAGGAGGAAATCTATGACACACATATGGTCATCCCATCTCTTCTTGCCAAGGGCTGAAAGCTGAAATGTCTATCTGTCTGCAGGTGTCCCCCCCCCCTCCAGCATACACATACACACACACACACACGCACTGATGCAGCCTCATGCACGAGCAAACACACAAATACACACAATCAACAGAACCCCCTTTCCGATCCCCCGCTGTCCAGTTTCTGCAACACATCCATCTTCCTCAACTGTCAGTCAACCGTCACAGAGCTTTTGAAAACACTCAGCCACACACACACACACACACACACACACACACACACACACACACACACACACACACACACACACACATGAACCCTCTGGACTGAATACCCTCATATACACAAAGCCAAGCACTACAACACATACATGCTCAAAAATACTCACATGCATAAAAATATGGACCGAGGAGCATGCAGTCACACACATGCAAAAACCCAACTCAGCACTCCTGCCTGTGAGTGTGTGTGTGTGTGTGTGTGTGACTGATGACTCGCCAACCTCTGTAGGAGAAGGCCGCTCCAAAGTTGTGTATGGCTGATAAACACTGCATGGTACACAGGCATCATACGGCCGCACAAAAAGCCACCAGGCAGCTGTTTTCCCTCCCTCGCTCTCTCTCCCCGATGTGTCTCTCTTTGTCTCTCTCTCATTTTCCTAACCAGGTGTTGAAAAGGCACATAAAACATTTCTGTTCCACTGTGCCACCGCTTTCGAGGTGAGACCGCATGTGTGTGCGCATGGTGTTAACGACCCGAAGCCCTCTGATGTTTTGATCTTTCCGTGTGTTTCTCCATGTTTGCGACCACCTACAGCACGACCGCTACGTAATGCTCCTTCTCTTGCAACCTCAGCTCACGGTGAAACTCAAACGCAGGCCTGAATCAATCATCCGGCCGAGCCAGGGCAAATAATGAAAGTGGCAGTCCTCAGCATCTTTCTCTGGTGTTTTTGTACTGCATTTCTCCCAGAACACATGTCAGTCAAACAGTGTGACGTCTTTTTCTTGACTGCTCTGTTCACAGGGTCTGAATTTTTAGTAGGTCGCACTCTTTTTTTTCGGTCTGTTGAGCCATGGCAAGTTTTGTGCCTACTTCCAGTTGCCCAGCTTTTCTTCTGTTTATTTCAAATAAACCACTTTCGCCTCGACTGGAAACATGAAATGTAGCACCTTCTCCACAGACCAGATGCTTCGATTATTAACAGGCACAAATTTTGGAAACATGCGTAATGGTGCATTTGCCATTCCAAACAGACAAATCAGGGAAACTGCATTTACTCGCTGTTCTGTTCAATGGAAGTTCTTAAGACTGGTGGAGCAGACAGAACAAAGTATTGGCATGCTAACAAGTTGTTAAGTGGTTAATTACGGGCAAGTTTGTGGAAACGTATGGCCAACTATGAGTGAGGAAATCAAGCTCAAGCAGATGTGACCATATGAAAGTTGACATAAAAGTTGAACCTGTGCTGAAGCACACCTTTAATGAATCAGACAAGTGCACAAATTTTTGCAACTCAGTCATCATCTCCAAAGTTAGGCATTTCCTATCGAAATTCAATTCATTCATTCATAAAGCCCATTTAAATACAACAAGTTTACCAATGTGCTGTGCAACCAAAAAAAAAAAACATGTAAAAACAACACAGATGACAGAAAAACAAAATCACGAATATGAAAAACCAAATCACCCCCTTCTGATATAGACAGAGGCATCCGTGCTCCAATATCATCATGGCTGGTGTACTTTAACGCCCTCTACTTTGACATTTCTCAGACTACCATTTCCTGTTTGTAACTAATTAAAAATGCTGCTGCCCCATTAGTAACAAAGTCCAAAAAAATCAGACCACATCACTAATATACTTGCATCTTTACGCTGTCTCCCCATTCATTTCTGGAAAAACTTCTCGCCCCTACATGTGTCTCAGAATTTCTCCCGTCTAACAACACCACCAGAGCCCTCAGACCCACCACAGGCTTGGGACAGGACTTTTTCTGTAGTGTCCGGCTCTGGGATAGCCGGCTGGACGCCATTAGACATGCTGAGTCTGTTGATGCTCTTATGATGCACCTCAAGACCTTTACTGCACCTCACTTTATTTCTCAGGCTTAAGATTATGTTTTATCTGATTCACTGGTTTTAAATTGTGTTTAACTTGTTTCAATCTTGCTTTATTCAGTTATGCGCTTCTATCTTCTTCGTAGATATGTCTGTCTTTGTGACGCACTTTGGTGCAAAAACTGTTTGCTTTTTAAAGTGTTTTAAAAATGAAATAAACTTGAATTCGTATTTCTGGGTTTGCACGTACGCTGTTTCAGTTGTGAACACACAGTGTTTTATGGATCTGGCACTGGTGTTTGGGTCGCCACATGTAAAAGCTCAAACTGACTTTAATATTGGTCCATCATCGTATGACGATGGTGAATGGCAAAACAGACATTTATTCCCACTACCATGTCGCAGATTATTACTTGAACGATTTCTTCCAGCAACCACCAAAAAATCCACCCGAGCCAGGTCCCCACCGCATAAAACTGGACTCAAACTAGGCTGGGAAACCAGTTAAAAACACACTGGGAAAAGCTGTATCTACTCTCATAGCATGTTTGATTTGTAGCGGTCACTTCTGCTTCACACAGATCAGATGCACATGCACACACACACTAATTTACTGCTGTCATATCCATGCGGGACTGTCCTACGTAGAGCACTTCTGCAACAGTCCCAGGAGTAATCCATCACTGTGTGTGCCTCAGCATGTGTGTGCGTGAGTGTGGCAGTGTTAAATTACTGCTATGGCACATTGAGCCCTGGCCATTACTCTAGCAGGTGACACCCATTAAAAGAGGTGGTGACACTGACACAGAGAGGGAGAAGGAGAGACTGGAAATAAGAGGAAAGACAGAATGTGCAGCAGAGAGGAGGGCGAAGCAGTCAGTCCTGAGGGAGAAGGAGAAACGTGTTGTGAGAGAAGCACAGAATAAGAGAATGAAGAAAGAATAAAGTAAACATCACTGAATGGAGGCATGCAAAGATGTAAACACTTGAAAACAACAACGGGAACGTGTAAAAGAGAGACTGAGTAAATAAAGTAGGAGATGAGGACAGGATTGAAGAAGTGCTGGCAGAAAGTGGAAACAGAGAAAACCACCCACTGTTCTCAAGTCGGAGCCAAGAAGGGTGCACATGCACACGCACACGCACACGCACGCACACACACACACACACACACACACACACACACACACTGTACGAGCCAAGAAAGGTAAAAAGTTAGAGAGGATTCAGAACTGGCTGACCTCCAGAAGATGTTATCAGCCTCTCCATCTGAACTTAAAATACTAGGCCAAAAAGTGCGCGCACACGCACACGCACACACACACACACACACACACACACACACACACACACACACACACACACACACGCACGCACCAACACCCACCCTAAAACTTGAAGCTAAGAAAAAGCAGTGGATACGAACAGTAGCACGCACACACTGAGCGATATTTCCTTTTTCATAGCGAGAGGGAAACAGATATCTGTGCGTGAGTGTAGAAACTGGTGAAGTAATAACTGTGCATAATGTAATAACTTTATAATGTAATAAAAAGTAATAACAGAGCCATGATGTAATAACCTGCCTGTAACATAATAAAAACGTTGAGCATATAATGTGATAATTTTTAGGGTCGGGTACATTACTATAGCTTGTGCTGGTTGTTTCTTTAAGATATATATGACATTTTTTTCATTTACAAATGTAATAACTCGACTTATAGTGCAATAACAAGATCAGTAATTTTAGATTTCATGGATACATTTTGTGATTTAGGGATGGCATCATTCACTATGTCGACTTTGGTCCTGGTTCCTGGTGTACTTCCTGGCCAGGAAGTCTGACTAAAAGAGTTGGGTGATGTAAACTAAATTGGCATATGACGATGCCCGCAGTGAAACATTGCTATTGACAAGGACAGAGACATGAGGACTGAGTGCCAAGGCCTTTGTGTGTGTGTGTGTGTGTGTGTGTGTGTGTGTGTGTGTGTGTGTGTGTGTGTGTGTGTGTTTTAGAAAGACAAAGAGATGGCAGGAGAAAGTGGACTTTTGCATACAATGTTTTTGTAAGTTATTAAAAACGTATTTAAGCCGGGACATTGCTTTGTCACTCTGTGACCATTCCACTGGAAACCATGATATTTATACTCAAGGGAACTGAAAAAGAAACAGAAACAGAACAGAAGTCAGGCTGGCAGATGAGAGCAGATATTGATCAGTGACGTTGGCAAATCTTCACAAAGGTGGCAACAAAGTTTGTTGCTAAAACAGATAGACCAAGTTCATTTCATAGATAAATCATAATTTACTCTTTAAACACAAAATGAATATTTTAAGTCACAATGGTGAACTCAGTGGTTGATGACTGACTGCCAATGGCTACTGAACCGGCTCGACTGGCTTATGCAGCTGGTAGTGTTGGTTGTTGTATTGTTGGGAAGCCAGTGAGGATCATTTCTTGATTTACATACAAGGATTTTTAAGTTGGCTCAGAATTTCTGAGAGACTGATTCACAAAGGAAACAATGTGCAAACATCAGAAAATCTGCACGCCAACTCATCAGAGCAGACAGTGACTGGTTAAACAGGGAAGGATATCTGGTAGCTCTAACAGCGTGTGTGTGTGCGTGTGTGTGTGTGAGTGAGAGAGAGACAGCAAGAAAGGGAAACTCAAGAAATGGTGTTTAAATAGCAGTTGGCTACTGTGGCTTTTATTGGTGCAATAGGGTCACTCTGATATGTACACACACGTACCTCTACTTACACTCAAACTTGAACTACAAAGAGAGAAGAAGTACGCAGGGAATGCTTACGCACACGCACACACACTTGCACACACACCCACACACACACACACACTTGCACATGCGCTGTATGAACAAATGGAAAGGGGGTGAGCACACAAGCCATCGCACCTTTTCTCTCTCGCGTGTGTAACGTCTCTCTCGTTAGTGTAATCTCCCCAGGGCTCGTTAGCATAACAGCCCACCTTAACGAGGAGAGGACACGTCTGGCTGAGCACACCGACGTCCTGATCAGCTAAGAGCGTCTCCGAGGGACAGAGCCAGGGCTCCTGTACACCTTGACCTCCACACACAAATACACAGTCACATACACACTCTTACAGCGGTGGAAGTTACATTGTAAACAAATGGCATGTGAGTAGACAGAGTGCATTGATGATTAAATTGTTTTTGTGTGTGTGTGTGTGTGTGTGTGTGTGTGTGTGTGTGTGTTTGTGTGCGTGTGTGTGAAAGAGAGAGAGATGTGCTTTGGAACAAAAGACTAATTAAATCCAATCATCATTCAGCTTAATCCTCCGAACTAATTAGTTCACCGCATACCTGTCTTCCCTGACACACACGCACGCACACGCACACGCGCATGCATGCATGCATGCGCACACGCACGCATACACACACACACACACACACACACACACACACACACACAAGTTTTGTTGTTATTTTGTCTTTTTACTCGTCTGTCCGTCTACTTGTAGACAGACAGACTTTCTCCCAGGACTCTGACACTAAAGCAGCTAAATGGAATTCAGCCATGCATAATCTAATTTACAGCTGTGCGTTTCCTACAGTGACAGTGTAGTTGTGGAAATGACGGAAGTAAAATAATTTTAAAAAAGATATTCAAACTTTGTCTGCGATGGAAAAGTTTGCATGTTGAAGTAGAGAAGATGTGTTGAAGGCCGATACAAATTGATTTGCAGAATACACACACTTCTGTTCCTTCTAATGTAAAAAGCATTCATGTCAAACTTTCAGTGCTACATGGTCCCATATCACCAGAGAGGTCCAAAACATTACACAAATCTAATTTAAAAAACAGAGGTGTCAGGGGTGTATTTACATTTTATGTCCTCGGCTCATGTCCAGACTCTTGTTGTTCATCTGTCCCCTCTCAAAGGCTGATAAAAGCATCACAAGGTACACAAAAACATAAATTAATTAAACAATTTCATGCTGAACGCAGCAATGAAATGTACCAAAATAACTGCCACTCAAGCAATGACGTAACTTTGTCACATCCACAACAGAAGTGCTGACTGACATTTAAACAAAACTTTCACAAAAAATTATCTAATACTTTTTTTATCCTGCCATCTACAGTCTCCACTAACAGGTCTGTCTCATTGCCGGCACGTCTCCGTCTGTCTGTCTGTCTTTCATGCCTCGACTCTGTCTGCATTTGTGTTAATGTGGTTTTATTTGTGGGGCACAGAGCACTTTCATCTGGCCTGGCACGACGCTCGCTCACAACGACTTTATGATGTGTGAGGTTCAAAACTCAGTCAGACGTGTTTTTGAGCGACCTCAGCTGCGGCAATCAAGAGCGTCATGACAGAAGAGAGCGGCTTAAACTGACAGAAAAGCAGAGAGCGAGACAGAAAGCAGAGATATAAACATTAAATAAATAATTAGAAGGATCGAATTGAACACTTTCATTTCTTTAATGAAGAAACTCTTTAATCACACTCAGACTATTAAGTTCAAATCAAATCCTTGAAAACTGTTGAGTTTTAATTAGAAGAACTAGTTTTAATCAAATGTGCTTTTAGACTGAATGACATGGAGGACTATTCTTGTCCCTGCATCACTTGTCTTTGTCTTGCTTGCTTTATATCCATTAAATGTAGTCCTTTCCTCCTCCCTTCCCTTTCAAACCCTTGTCCCTTATCTTCCTACTCTCGAAAATTATCACCATAGCTAAAAATTGCCTAATAAGTTGAAATTATTTACATTTTTAAATGCAATTTAAGGTTTTATTGTGTATTTTGAGTTGTGCCCATTTTTTATTGTTGTTGTTAGTTAATTATGGTCAGAAAATTGCATTCATTATCTTTATTTCTCTTTAAATCAGTGAATTTTATGAAGCTAAATGTGTGTACCGGCTGCTGGAAATTGGACCTCTGAAGCTCAAGGTTTTCATTGAGCGTTTTTTCTTTATTGAATTCACTGAGAGCGCTGTTTCAGAAATCTGCAAAACTACAAGAGGCATTTTGGAAGCAGAGTCAGAGCAGTTTGGTAACAAAACACGTGACACAAAAACAATATAAAAGAGTGAGAGGATGGAGAAGAGAAGGAGGACTGGCAGAGAGAGGACTGAAGATGTATCATGTATTAAGCATGTGAGGAGGAGTTTTCTCTGCCAAACTGATGAGTGGAAGCTGATACGGAAAGCAGGAGAAGAGGAGAAGAGAGAAAGAGGAGCGCAGGAAGAAAAGCAGATGATCTTAAAACATTTGTCATGGAAATTGTGACTTGAATAGATTAGAGAGAATCTCTCAGAACCGTAACAGAGAACAAGTGTTGAGCGGTTTTCCCCCCTGACAAACAAAATTTAACAAAAAGAGAGCAAATGAGAAAAATGGAGAAGGAGAGGAAACATATGGTGATCCAGCAGAACTGTTGAAATGATTATCACCACAACATGGCTGTTCATTAAAATATAACAATATGCAAAACAGAGCTTTTTGTGCCTCCACTTCTTCATTAGATTATGGACGCGCTAAAGCATCACCAGTTTAGTATTACATATTCATTCTGCACTTCTTTTACATCATGCATCGTAATTACATTATGTGTTTTTAATAATCCATGAAAAGGACTACGCTTCACTACCACTTGATCTCACAGCTGCTTGTTAAGGGTTTTCTTTTTTTATGATGGCCACTTGGTTACAGTCATTAACTGGCCATAGCAGGCAAGCAGAGTTATTTAGCTCAACAGTATCATTCACAGTGAGTTATTTTTTAAACTTACTTTTACTTTTTTAAACCACAATGTCTGATTTCCAGGGGCTTATTCATTAGCAGCTATTTTACAGGACTGCACAACAGTGAATGAATAGCAAAATTCTGCAGGCAAGATTTGTTTTATTTTACAGTGAAATGTATCTCTCAATCTGTACATTTTTTTCATCACAAAAAGCAGGAAGCCTTCAAGAAATGAGTGTTCATTTTCTGACTGGTTCATTTTTGATTGAAAAAAAGACACTAATTTACTACAAAAGACACAACACTGCCTCCAAAAGACACAAAATGACGAAAAAGAAAGACCAAAAAAGACACAGAATTACCACAAAAAGACACAAATCACCTCAAAGAGAAACAAAATGACCAAAAAAGACAGAAAATTACTTCCAAAAGACAAAAAAAAAACCCACCAACACAAATGCATATCCACTACAAAGAGACACAAAACAAAAACAAAAAAGGCAAAACCACCAGAGTCTGTACGTCTTGGCCCTGTGTAAGAGATGCTGTTATTTTTTTTAAATATTTTTAATTTGAACAAAGCTGATTATTTGTGAGGTTTTGTGTTGCTGCTCTTTAATTCAGCATTTTTTTAGCCTGAAGCTACGCTTTTTTGGTTGTTTTCAAAAAGAATGCTCCAATTTTCTCACCCAGAGTGCAGTGGAAAAGAACATCATTTATATATTTATAATATTATGTGTATTACTGTGTGAATCTGACTGAATAAAAACAAGCGATACTACGAGGGGAGGGCACAAAAAGAAGAAGAAGAAAGACAAAATAATGAAAAACAATCCCACTGACATTCAGATCCAAATAAAAAGGAAAGCCACCCTCACACAGATAAAACTGACAAAAAAAATCAGTATGATGTCTTGTCCTTCTGCCAACAGTCGAGCGCGCGTCACCTTGATCCAATCATTTTTATTTAACTTCAAATCCCTCGTAGACTGCAGGAATCCGCACTGAGTTCACTGGAAATCCCCCCAGCTCTTCTCCTCGCCTCTTCTCCCTTTTGTCTCTTTATTTCTCCTTTTATCTTTTATGTCATTTCTCTCTTTCTGCGTCTCATTTCCTCTCGCTATAATTTAGAGGTGGTGTGGGGAAGCTATCACTCTCTGTCGCTCTGTCAGGCTGCCTACCAATTTGTCCATCTGTTTGTCTTCCTCTCCTAAATGCTGGGTTGGTGCTCAGGAACTGTTAAGGAAAAGTCTTGTTGTTTCCTTAAAAAAAATAATCTGATTTTTGCGGTTTGGGCACCAAACAACACTTTCTTACATTGCATGTTGGGGAAGAAATCATTTTTCTTTTTTTTGCTGGAAATATGTATCATGAACTTGCACAACAAATTGGATTTAAATTTCTGAGATTTTATGAGTGAGTGCCATCAATGTAATGTTTTTACTGGTAACGAGCGAGAAGGAAACAGGTATGAGAGGGGGAAAGAAATAGAAAATAAGGGGGAAAGAACAAAAAATGAGAAAATAAAAGTAAAGGCGATGCAGATTGACGTTCTGGACTGAGAAGGGTACAGGCTGTTCTGCGTTCAGACATCGTAATTTGCTTCAAAGGTGTTCAAAAGAGATGATGGACTTTACAGCATCATATACTGTTCTGCCTAAAGATGTTTTCTTTCTGAGCAAACTCAATCGATTGTGCTTTTGGAGAGAAATGCTGGCTTTGGAGCCTCGGCCTGTAAGATATTAACAACTGAAACTTTGACAAATATTTCCATGAGTTCACACACTAAAATACCTACACATGTTCAGAGAGAAATGAAGGTATGAAGGGAAACAAAATCCAAGAAATCCACACATCCAAACAAAGAAAAACTGAAAAGTGAAGCACCAAAGGAATATGTCCTGTTTCAATTAATGCCGGCTTCTTTAAGGCTCACTGGAATTAGGCATTAGTATAATTGTGTTTCATATTTACATGTGGATTACATGAAGAGGCATTAAGGAGGCTTACAGTGCCTTTGCTTGGCAGAGAGAGACAGAGAAAAGAGACAGACAAAACAACACAGAAACAATACTGAGAAACGGCAAGGCGGAGAGGGTCGTGTGGTTTTCCACGCGGGCTTACTGAGCAGACCGACACTAAAGCTTCTGCATCTGTTCACTGTTTAGTTCCCTTTCAGCCACAATCAACAACCTGGGGTCCCTTTAAAGTGACTGACTGCGCTGAGTCTGCACAGGCAGCGCTGCTATATGCATCGACGGCTCTCTATGCGCCGGGCTGAGGTAAAGCAAACCTAACGCACCCTTACTGCTGTATCATCCCTGCCCCACCTGTACCCCCCACATGAAGGAGGCTGGAAACACTACAGCACAGCGCCACCTGGTGGAAACAAGTGTGAAACACAAGCACAACTTCATCCAGTGATGCTACAACTCCAGACTGCTCCCCAACCCTAAAAACTATCCCAGGAGCTGCTTATTTATATTCATGTGTTTTGATTTCATAAATATACATACACTCAAAACACACATGCAAATGCACTTTTTGAGGCAGGAAGCGGCCTGGTAGAACCACACGGTGGTCTGTCAGCTGCAGTTCGTCTTAATCAAGTGAAATAGGAAAGGACATTTTTTTTAAAAATACAACTTGCAACTTTCTGAGAGGGCTCAGGCTTCACTGGCAGAGAATAAAGTGTTTGACGACCATGAAACAGGCTTGGTTAAGTCATCTGTTTATGACATTTAAAGTGTTTTTTTTTTTTTTAAAGAAATGATTGCACAGTTTTTAAAATACGATATGACCAATCTGAACAGCCTTGTTTGCGAAGATATTTTTAAGGGACTTTCTTCAAATACTCTAACTGATGCCACAAAGTAATTATTCTCTTTTCTTTATTTGAATTTGGGTTGTCACAATACTACAATTTCTGACTCGATAGTGATACAGAGAGAAATACTCAGTCCCTGATATCATTTTTGATACCACGGGGGAAAAGTGTAAAAATAATTAAAATAAATAGAAATAAGAGGCATTAAAAAAACTATTTTTGATGAAGATTAGAACAATACAAAAAAATATCAATAATTAGATTATTTTTAAGCTGCCTCGGGTTGTGGAAAAAAAACAGCAAGCTTACTGTAAGATATCAATGACAAAAAACAACATTTTCACTTGTTTATTTTTTGAGGTCTAATTCACAGCCACATTCTTTTTTTAAAGTTGATAACTGACGCATAAATGAGGGTGAGCGTTGACTTTTACTCGTGTAAAGATGGGAAAATGTAATTTTTTAACAAAACAAATTACAGGAGGAGAAGTGGAAAAAGGGGAGGAGGTGAGATGAGACTTAAAAGTTGTGACACTTCTCCAGATGTGCCCTCAATGACTCTGCCACACACATACACACAGTTATACATGCACACATACACACAATCATACACAGTGCACACACTGTGACCTTGACCAAGAGGATGACTGTGTTTATCTGAAGCTGAGTCTGTTTCCTATCGTGCCTCACTGTCCCCGTGGACACTCTCTCTCATCGTGACCCAGACTGACACAAACTCTCCCTCAAGACACCTCAGGACGCGGCGTGTGTGTAGATCATGTCATCGCCACACAAACTTCTGAGCTCACCTCCGACCTTAAACTCAAGGTGAAACCCTCTGACGAATTCCCTGCATAAATCAAGACCCTAATCCTGGTTTTAAAAACGCGTAAGTATGAATTAGTTCATTCTTCTTAGGCCAAGCTTTTAGACGTTTATTTAACTCTTTTAATCTGTCACAACTGACATGTTGCCATATTAAAGGGACAGTCCACCACAAAAATCAAAAGTACATATTTTTCCTCTTACCTGTCGTGCTGTTTATCAATCAGATTGTTTTGGTTTGAGTTGCATAGTGCTGGAGACATGGGTTATCTGGCTTACCTTCGCTTGGATTATTCAAATAATAATGAAGAAAAGGGCGAGGCTCGAAGGTCTATTAGGATATGTTAATGCAAAGGCTCCTGAGAATTAGGGCAAGTGTGTTTTAAACAGTACATAGTTGGGCAAATAGGTCAATTTAGCCTTACAGGGCTTTTGTGCACATGGCAACAACACACCTAATGTGTGTGGCAGACACTACATTGCCAACCTGCTGTAATCAAAGGAAGTGATTGTGCTAATATGTGTGTCCTGCTCTGTGTCAGGGTGGAAGCAACTGATCGGACCGCCGTGGTAGAGGTGAGAGGAGGAAGGCGGCGTCCCCGCCTGTGAACTATTCCAACAGCCATCAAACTGTCCCTATACAGACTTATCACACACACACGTCCTTGCGCACACACACACACACACACACACACACACACACACACACACAGAGAAAACACACGGTGAAAGTAATGGGGTTCTGCTTTTCATCAAGATAAACCTCAGTCTCTCTGGGTCTATCCATCACCACCATGTTGAACTTTTTCTCAGAGTTTTCATTTTTTCTCTCTTTCTGCTTCTATCTCTTTCAATCCTTTCCTTCATAACGTATTAAAATGACTGCCTCAAAACTCTGACATGGCCTTTTTTTGATCGCATCAGACATGGCGATGGCAGCAAAAAAAATGTGTCCTGATTGGGCGAAACACCAGGAAGTAATCAAATCAAAGCCCCCATCATGCTCCACTGATTACACCATCTGACAATGTGGTCCCGAATCATTTCATTTCTATTGTTCCCACTGGAAACTTTTGTGCCGCTTGTCAGTGGGATAACAACACGAGAGGCGAGGGGAGGCCGTGGTGGTGACACTGTAAATCCTCACACAATTAATACTGGGTTCCATATGGTGACTCTTCATGGCAGCCGCCGTGTGAGCGTTCAGTGATCCTTAATCTCATCGTGGACATGCTGAGCTTTAATCATACTCAAGATGACGACTGCACCTGAGAGATCAGTTTAGACCTGCTATTTGTCAGACAGTGGTTTCTTAAAGGTACAAACGGTGAGTCAAGATTACATAAAAAGGTCAAAATACTGCTAATTTTGACAGGTGCAGTTTTATTCTCACAAGTTGGCTTATGCAAATAAGGAAATGAATAAATAAATAATGAAAATAAAGCAACTATCTATGCAATTGTCACTTTCAAAAAAGAGTAAAAAAAAAGGCAACATGCATCGCAATAAAAAGATTAAAAACTGCCTTAAAATTATCCATTTTAAGCTTCAACAATCCTCCAAGAAAGCCTTTGAAATCCTGAAGGGACTTTGACATCCAAAATATGAAGTCAACTTAAACTAAACAACACGTTATGTTAATGATGTTTAATATTGTTAAAGGTTAAACTAACCATTAATGTGTTTAAAGCCAGACTGCAGCCAGTATTGCTTCCTGTTTTTTGGTGATGTTCTTTCTCAAACAAAGGATGGACGTTTGGTTAATGGTTTTAATGGTCAGAAAGTCAGGGCTAATAATTTAGTATACGTGTCAAAGCAATAGCATGGATAGAGGTAGTGGCCACTCTGCTGTAAGTTATAGAGGACTTTTCTCTACCCCCCTCACGTGAAGAAAATATGAATATTTATCTAATGTCAGCTGGAATGTTTGTTACTTCTGAATGACAGTCACTCTGATTAGCTTTTCACCTGTTGGTATCGATTCTTTTGAAGATAAAGGTCATCCTCATGTTTAGGCAACAACCTTCTTTTTTCAACTTTGTGCACAAATTAAGTTATTTGTCAAACTGTTAATTAACATTGCAAGGAAATGACTCAGAAAAAGTATGAAATAGAAAAAAAAGACACAAAATGTAGGAGTGGAGTGGGGCTCTCCTTTATACTCTCCTTTATGTGTATAAATATAGCTCAATTATGTGGTTTAAATGAAACATTATTATGTCAAATATATCGGCTGGGCCATCAGAGGATAACTGTAATATATATTGCAGACAATGTTCTGAAGTTTACTGTATTATGAAGCACTATTGCATTTAGCAATACTTTATTCTGTCATTTTATTTTAACAGCTATTATTATCTGTCGTCTTTGCTTATTATTTGATTAAGTTATGTGCACTCTAGTAAAAGCTATTTGACATATTTATCTTCTAATAAATTGCTTTCATTATCATTTTTCCTGGAAAGAGTTGCTGTTGCTGTGGTGAAAGCTAATAGGAATCAAAAAAAGTTAAAGATTATGTTCAGCTATTCAGCGCATGTATGCCTGATGCTGTGTGTGTGTATGTGCCGTGTTTGTGTGTGTGTGTGTGTGTGTGTGTGTGTGTGAGACAGTGCTAAAAAGGCTTTTTGTGTTTACATAACCTTGTGCAGGTTGTGTGTGTCCACATCAAAGTGCAAGGACATATATGAGCAGGTAACTGTCTTTGCGTGTGTGTGTGTGTGTGTGTGTGTGTGTGTGTGTGTGTGTGTGTGCACAAGGATGTGTGTGTGTGTTCATGGTTGTGTGTCAGGGTTGGCAGCAGTGGTGCAATCTGTTTGTCATTATAATGTTGATGGAACTGTTGCCCAGGTTAATTACCATGGTAACAGGTTAATTACACCAATTAAACATTACTGGGCATACTGGAGACACTGGCTTCTCTCAACACACACACACACACACACACACGCACACAGACACACACACACAGGCACAGACTGTGTGTAGCAGCAGGTATACGATAAAAGACACCAAAGGGTAAAAAAAAGGAGAGTGTTATATCAGGAAGCGTCTATTAGAATGAACGGTAATGGTGATGAATGAATGGGACGTCTATGCGCACAAGAAGGCCGCTGTGTTGCATCTGACAGAAACAGGAAGTGGACAGGAAGCTTCTGACAGGAGGTGGGCTTTAGCTCTGACAGGCGGTTTGGTGGATGACCCACAGCGTGCTGGCAGGGTCAGCGAGTGTCTGTGTGTGTCTGCGTGTGTGTGTATGTGCACGTATGTGGGACTCGTGGGGATAATCCTGAGTAGGACCTCTTGCCGTGTGGCTCGTGGAGGGACAGGGCAAAGGGCCAAGTCACAAACACACACACACACACACACACACACACACACACACACACACACACACACACACACACACACACATATGGAAGACAGAGTCAATCTGATTTGCCATACAGATTTTCCCTTCCCCCCCACTGGACCCTCACATACATGATTAACTATGTCTGGGTGTGTGTGTGTGTGTGTGTGTGTGTGTGTACCTCCCAGTGCAGGACTATCAATCTGCATCAGTTGAATGTGGAAAAGCTACACCTGATGGATTTATCTTTCATTCCAGCATGTAGTGGCCAGACAGGGGGTCAAATTCTGCTGATGCCATTCGGTGAGAATTGAGATTGAATACGGTTGGTTGCAAAACACAACACAGCCAGTTAGAGGAAGAAACACTTCCTAATAAAACTTTGAGCAATAATTTAAAACCACAGACACTTTACCTTCTAACATTTTACAGGATGTTTGCTCAAACTGATCTATAACTCTCAGGGGGATCGGTATTGTTTTTATGCAGCAAGCTTTGTTTAAAAAGTGGGAAGCTACTTTGAGAATGTTTTTTACACTCATGGCCGATATTCGTATTAAATCTGGACAAAAATCATATAATTAGTTAAACAAATAGTAAAATTAATCTCTGTGTGCAAAATCTAAAGCATTCTGTTTACAACAGTTTTCTACTTTTGAGACAAGATGACGTCAGCTGGTGGCTGATTTCTTTAAATGGTCATCTGCTTCAGGTACACGACTAACGTCAAGAAAACAGTCTTGGATTTTGGATCATATTCCTGCTCCTGCTCAATATGTGCTTAGAAGCTTTTACTGGTAATTTGGTAAAGGTAGAAAGTGCCACTTTTCTTATGTAGTCATTCCCATAGCGAAAATAACAGTATAGACGCTGAGAAGGTGCGGAGACGGAAACGCTAACCAACCAGAGCACATTAGACTTTTATAGGAGGGGGACTTAAAGAGACGGGCGCTGAAAGGGTGGAAGCATTTCAGCCGAAAGGTAAATACAAGCGTTCCAGCACAAGTCAGTATGAGGAATACAACGTTGTTCAAACATTAAAGCATGTAAACATGTTGAGTAGAAACCCAAATGAGCATCATGGGTCCTCTTTGAAAAAAATCATGCTGTATAAAGAAACTCGCTACGTCTTATTCATCATACAAAATTTCCAAATTATATATGTGACTGTAGTTGCAAACTGTTAGCATTTAATAGGTTCTTAAAGCACAGCAGCCACTAACATGTACTTTCCTAAATTGATTTATGATGTCAGATTTTATTTTCATTAGAGTTGGCTGAGCATCACTTCGTCTTTGCAAGTAGTGGAAATCTCATTTTAAGGTTACACTCTACATTAACTCTACAAAACTAATACTGACGGTTTTTTATATTGCCAAACCTGCAACCACATACACACTAAAATGTTATTAGGCTCATTTTCAACGCTTTCATCATCACTCTTTCATCATAAAACCCAAACAGTGTGAGTTACTACTGTGAGTTACCATGGATTCAGACTGCAACATTTTAAGATCTCAAATGCATCATTAAAATAGCAGCTTTTGCTTCCACTTCTCTCTAAATCTGTTTTCCTTTCCTTCCTCTATTCATCTCAAAGCTCTATTAGAAATGTAGTTGTTAAGATATGAAATACTGTATATTACTGATGTGGCCCTGGGAGATTAATTACCGTGTTGAGTGATAGAAGCAATTAGCATAAAATAAGATATTAGAAAATGCAAATTACATGGTGTTTCAAAATATCCAAGCCTTTCCCCTTGTTCATAAAATGTAAAGAATGAGCATCGTAAACATCTAGAAAAGGCTAAATTTGAGTGTGCAAAATTTGAGTATAATTTGAATATCTAAAAAAATAAGGGGTGTAATTTAAATGGGATTATAGAGAAAGATTGACAACTCTAATGTAAAAATGACTGTACATTAGTAAACTGCACACAGTGAAATATCCCTGTGCATGAATTAAACATGCTCTTGCATGAAAAACAATAAGCATTATAAGCTGTAATGTGCCTCAGATATTGTTGATGTATGAATGTTCAGGCACATGCACACAACTAATGTGCACAGCAGACAAATGATAAATCGTCTCAGCATTAATGTATCCAAGAACATGCAATCCATTTGATAGAATAACCTGCTTTCTTCCTTCAAATTCAAAAAACAACAGAAAAAGAGACAATTTTCCTCCTTCTTCCAATCCAATTATCCCTCCATCTTTTCCTACACTAAGCGGCAGCATGTTTATCACTTCCTCTGCCTTCTTTCCTTTTCTTTTTTCCTCAAACTTCAAAGCTTTTGTACTCTCCACCACCTTGCCAAACCCACATAGTCGAACACCAACCACCCATGAAGCCCCGCTCACTTTAGCACCAAACAACCCGCCTGCCTCATTACACACGCTAATTGTTAAGTTTCCACTCTTTTATATGCATCTACCTTTCTGTCTTTCTTTCTAATTACACTTTTTTTTAAATATTATACTTTTATGGCATTTCACCATATTTGGATTGCTGTGAAAACCGGGCATAAGGTGTGACAAAGTCTCCCTGGCAGACGTGAACTGAGAATGTTGGTGTTACATTTTGTGCTTGTTAGACAGCTACACCAACAGGAGGCCTCGGAAATTATATTTCTAAATATTATCTTGTCATTCTTCCTCATCTTTTTCTCTTTACGTCGATGATTAATTCAGCAATGCGTATAACTGTATTAAGTTTGAGAATCCATTAAAGCTATTTTGCTTTTGTTGAACTATGATGGATGAAACCAATTAACATATCGGTGATATTTATTAAAAATGTAAATAATGTTACACCATGGCTCATTGAAATTAGGCAGCTACTGTTAATCATGTTGGAGCGCATGTGCGCCCGTACAAAAGCCTGTTTTTGTGTATCTGTGAGGACACTGCGTTCACTTTCATTCCTGTAAACACTGTTCTGGAAAGATGTTTTGTAACGTTTTATTACACCATTTCTTTTCTTTTTTTTGACATACCTATTGATGCTGTTGTGATTTGATGTTGTTGTCCTGTTTTATGACCGTGTCTTGTCGATGTCTCACTTGCAAAAGAGGTTTTAATGTCAGTATGACATCCTAGTTAAATGAAGGTCGTAATTTTTTTTTTTAAATTTCACAAGCATTTACTTGTGATTTGCTACTGTGTGTTTGTGTTTTGTATGTGTTGTGTTGTGATGTGCTTTTGTATGTGTGTGCTTTGTTTCTATTTTGTTTATATCATGTGCTATTGTGTGTATTGTTTGCTTTATGTCCCTTTTTCTTCTGTTCTTCTTGTACAGCTTTATATTATCATGTTTTTGTGCTGTGTCTTTGTTGGGACCTGCAGAGGGACTGCAGATGCAAATTAGCTCTAAGCTATAATCTGATATGGTGCATCGATTAGTAACATTTATGATTAGTTTTAACTGTAAATAGTAACTTTTAAATAAAATAAATCATTTCATTATTTGATCCTGAAGGCCTTTGCTAAGCAAAGATAATGACCTTTTGCTTGATTAATTGATTGTCTTTATATCACACATGTAAAATACAACAAAACCAGTAGTTAAACCCATATGAATAATGAATGAATGGATCTTAACAAAAAAAAAGTTTTAACCCTAAAATAACAACTCGTGGGGATTAGCCCTTTGTCCTCATATGGAAGACACGTCCCCACATTGTGAGTGTGTAAATAGGTTTTTTCCCCACAATGTGACCAATAGGCGCACATCTGGACACACAGACTATAAGAATTAAAGATGTCTACACAAACATTTGTGTCCCACACATCATTTCTCTCCCTGTCTCTCCCTCACACGCACTGTACATACTTTATTATGTTAAGTGAAGCCGTTCCACTGCATTAGCTTTTCTTACCAAAACAGCATTTTTTGAATTATTACTGCGGTCTGTGTGTGTATGTGTGTGTATGAGAACGAGAAAACGCTGAATTTGATTACTATTCAGCCGTGCAATTTGTTTAAAAAATTCCCCATCAATGAATTAATTAGCTCACTCCTTGGTTAATAAATTAAACAGAAATGTAGGCAAAAGAACATCCCTTAATTGAAGAACAGTAAACTGGACTGAAAGGTAACGGCGACATGGACTGCAGAGAACGAGGAGGAAGAAGAAAAGAGATGGAAATTCAGAAAAATAAATTATCACTTCAAACTAATGTTTTATATCCTGCGGGGAGCTAGAGATACACAGAAGCAGGAGGTAACAAACGGAGACAGAGAAATAAAACAGTCAAACTGAGCCGGGTTTGAACGTGCAGAAAGTCGGGACAGAGGCGGAGAGTAGCGTGATGTCTATAGGGAGTAATTAGTACTGACAGTAGTACTAATAGTCTGTCTGTAGCTCAGCAGACTGGAACTCACTGAGAGGACTCCAGGGTTTAACTCTCTTTGACTTTATGTTGTTCTTTCTCTCTCTATCACTACGTTTCCATCCAAGTGTTGTGTCCAAGACAACCTCTGAAACGCTGCATAACATCAAACGCAAGTTGGAATGGAATTAATTTGTTTTTTTAATCTTACGGTAAAAAAGCAAAAACAAATTGAGGTACTATCGTAATAAGTATTAAAAATAAGCTGTTTTCAGTTCACACTGCAGTCAGTTTGATTGATGGGTCTCTCTATTTTTGATCACAGTGAGTCATGTGAAGGGCCTTCTCTATTTCAACACATCCAAATGCCGAAACAACAAGAGGAGGTCATTTGCTAATCACTCCCAAAGTCGCTGAAAGTTGGAGAGTACCAACGTACTTATAGGGTCACAGTTTTGAACACGTGGTTATCTCTGTGAAACGGTTGGTTAGGTTGAGGCACAAAAACTTTTAAACCTGGATCGACCTCACTTTTCTCTTTTAATGCATTCAGACGCCTTTCACAAGTATTAAACCTTTGAACACTAAGCAAATTGATTTGATTTCTTTCAAAACATGGAAAACAAAGAAAGGGCAATTAGCAACTTAGCAAGACATGTTGCGCATTTTACAAAATATAAATAAATGAAAAAATAGCAGATTATTTTTCTAAAAAATCTAAGAAACATAAAAATAAAAAATATATACAAATAATTATTCAAATGATATCTTTTAATTATTTCACAGAATATTTAGATTTTTTTTTTCTTTCTTTACTTTCCATTCTTAAAAAAAATCATTTTCAGGTAATTTGCTTGTACTTTTCACAAATTTCTAATTATTACATTTTAGTATTTCTTTTTAAGTTTTTTTTTGTTTGTTTTTAAAGAAATCAAGCCAATTAACAAAGGTTTCAAAAAAAAAAATTGAGTTGGTTGTGTAACTTGCAGTTGCGTAGGTAAATTTATTTACTTATATTATCTGTAAGAGCACCTTGACCTGTTCAGCTGAACTAACCCTGACCCCTCTCACCCAGCCCAGCTCCTCTTCCAGTTTCTCACCTTTAAAAGGTGCTGAAGGTCCTGGGGAGCCGACTGAACTGCTCATATACATATAAACATTTCTACCATGCTGTGCAGAACAATTGTGACTAACTGTGTTGCAGAGAAATCACACTTAAGAGTCAAGTATGTATCCAAGTTAAAATAAGTTATTGACCTTTAGTTTTACACAGGAGTCAAACGGCGGTCTCCAGGGACAAAGTCCAGTGACCTTGTCCAGTCATTTTGCGTGTAGTTTTGCCTTTATTACTACAATACTGGAAGCCATCCTTATTAAACTAATTTATGCCTGCAGTCCTTCATGTGAAAGCCGCAGAGAGTTCTCTAATGGATGTAATCAGGTTTTTTGGTCATTTTGCCTTTGCCCTGCAGACCTCAAATCGACAAAATTACATCAGTATGAAGACGAGGAAGTGCATTTTTTCTAAGATGATAAGCTATTCCAGCATCCTGGAGGAACTGTTCATGTCATGTAATTTTGGCAATATTTTGTGCTTATTAAAAAGGATATTCTGGTATTTTTCTAACTGGGTATTATTCTCTCATAACTGAGACTTGTCTGACCTGACTATGGATCAACTTGACTTTGCACTTAGAAATTCAGAAAATGACCTCACTACTCAGTAAACAGCTCTTCTTTTTACTGTTGGTCGGGCTCAGGCACACACATATCAAATGATTTATGTAAAATTACACATTAAAAAAAAAAAATAAACATCTCAAGTTGTAATCCAGTGGCCTTGTGTTTAGCTATCTTTTGTTATATACCAAATATATGTTTTAAAAAATAATTTTATGAGTATGCATATATTAAAAACCCTTTTTCATCTCCCTATAAAATATTAACATTTCTTAAGTGATTAATCTTAAATTCAGGGGGAAATACTTACATGTATCTGATCAAATATGATCTGAGCTAACTCCATCTCATATAAAACCACTCTTGACCATTAGCTTGTCGGTAATAGTGGCATAGAATTGTGTTCCCAACTAGCGGGTCACGGTCCAAAAGTGGGTCACAGTTCCATTCTGAAAGGGCCGCACCCATTTAAACCCATTTAAAAAAAATTGGTCACTCTATACATGGATTGGCAGCATGTGTAACGATAAGAGTGATAAATAAATGATGAAAAATGACAAATTTTTATAGATTTAATAATATCAGCCATTTTTGAGCTGTAGAATTGTTGTGTGCAATGAGACTGAACCAAGCCTGTGTTATTATTCACTCAGACATTCAGACAGTTAACGTCTGACGTGTAAATGCACTGTTGAACAAAGTGACAGCCTCATAAAATACTGCACAGCAATCATCAGTTATATACTATTCAGTGCATTCTCCTCACTAGATGACTTTGTATTAAATCATGTAATACGCCAGCACATTGTGGGCAATTTTGTTCTCTTTTTCAACTGTCAGAAGATTAAAGGATTAATGATCCGGCCACCAGCCATTTCAGAGACTGAGTTTGACATTAAAATATGTCTGCTCAGTACAAGAATGCTTTTTCAGGTGCCTCAACAGGCTGGAGATACAGAAAAAAAGTTGCAGTGAAGGGCCTGTATCTCCTCCCGAAGATGAATAAGTGCAGTTTCCATGAGGAGTGTTTTCATCACTAGATCTTTAACGTCTGATCTCACCTCTGGGCTGAAAGGAGCCAGCCATGTCAGACAAAAATGTGTGTGTGAGTCCGTCTATATGCCATACGTATGTGTGCATTGCGTGCATGTGCGTGCTTCGTATGTTATCTTCGAGGGCGAAACCATGTTGTTCCAGCAACCCAAAGGTCCCAGCCCCATAAATCACGGCCATCATTTGAGTGCATGTATGTGTGTGAATCTACGTGTGTTTTCGAATCCGGAGCCAACACCTGCTACTAATCACCATCACTGAACGGCAGTGCGGGAAGCGTGGTGACGTGTTAATATTTTTACACGTCTATACACGCGCACGCGCTCTTATGAACATGCACGTGCACGCACACAAAGATCAGGTTAAAAGGATGACAACAAAGCAGCGATGATTGATACGTGACTGACGCTCCAAAGAAGAAGCATGAGAGCGAGATGAGGAGGTGAGACAACGGCAACAAAAAAAGAAGAAAGAAAAAGAGACATATAGACATATACAATGTACAGAAACAGGATGATGTTGATCTTCTTGCTGCCTCGGCAAAGTTGTTCTTTGCTTTCGTGCCAGCGGAGCATAATGGAAGTGAAATCACAACTGAAAGAAAGCAGAGACTGAGACGTAAAGAAAGACAGAGATGTGGTGAGCAAAGAATGCAGAAAATAATGAAGACCTGCCCTTCCATTAGACCACATAACTTCCATTTTACAACGGTGAAAATCTTTCCACAGCAAGGTAATGTGAACGAGCGACGTCATCTTTCAACATCTCATCCTCTGCTCGCTCTTCTTTTTCTCTCTCATCCCTCTCTCCTGATTCTTCTGTCTGATGTAAACCCTCCATGTCCCCGTCCCCTCCCTTTCCTCTCTTTCTCCTCTTCCTTCCCTTTGTCTTCCGCTCTATCTCTTCCCCATCTCCGTCAACATGTGCAAGTCATCGTCCTCTTCTATTATCTTTGCTAAAAGCCAAGAAGAGTTAGATCTCACCACTTAATCACAGCTCCTTTAATGGAAAACAGCTAGATATTAAAAAAGAGGGAAGTGTGGTAATAATAATAGGTGGATAAGAGGCGGAAAAACACACAGCTGATATGTGATACATTATTGGCATGTGGGTTATTAAATGAAGGATGAATGGTAGTACAGATAAAGAGGTAGATAGACAGACGGAGCGTTCTTCAAAAAGTATTTTTATGAACTGGAGAAGTGCACTCAGTAGAGTACAGATCTACACAATCTAATAACCAAACATGCTTTGTCTATTTCTGACAGAGCAAATAGAGTTTTCCTGCTAACAGGTAAAGTGGATGGAATTAATTTGCAGTTGTCCCAGTTCAAAATGAGACCAAACTTTTTTATGAATGTCAGTTTTTGAGCCAAGGTCAAAATGTGGCCTGCATCAGAGGGTAAGGCTTGTCGCTTTTCAGCAAGCACGTTTCCATAAAACTAGTGGCCTCTACTGACCATTAAGAGAATCTACAATTAATGACAGCATAAAACAGTCAATAAAACTTATTTTTAACAGTCGTGAATCACCCTAATGGCAAGAAACCCTTGAGCATATAGTCATGAACGTGCACACAACATATTAGGCTGATTGGTCAAGTAGTTTGTGAGAATAGCTGCAGACACACAGATGCACACACTCACACTCACACACAGACAAACACATAATATCCTCAACACCTGGTGGAGATAATGAAGTTGTTTTTGATTACATTCCCCTTATAAGCTACCTAATATTGCTTTTCTCAATTATGTGTTATGATATTGTTCTGTAAATCATTTTATAGTCACTTCTTCGGTATCTCCTTTCCTAAAAATGATTTATAGAGTTAACATTTTATAAAGATGAAAAACTTCAACAGCTGATCTTAAGGTTTTGGAATGAAACTAAATCTGTTATAAGTTTGCAGGGAAAAAATACTTTGATGATTAAATCTTCCTTCAATCTTATTTTTGGGGGTCATAAGATGTTTAGGAGATAAAACGAACTTTCTGGCTGAGTCATCACTGGAATGCCTGAACATAAATATGGATGCAGGAAGATAAAAAGGAGTTTTGAATGGGTAAATAAATGTGTATAGGCAGAAAAACATGAATTGATGTGAATGATATGACAAATGAAGACCTGCGAGCGCAGCAGTACAGCTGTGTGTTATGTTTCATGGATGGGAGGATGGAGTGAATGATAGAGAGATGATGCACATCATCCGCACACTATGAATGGATGAAGCGAAAGGGTGAACAGCTGGAAGGAAGGAGGAATGGCAAAACAGAAAAATGTGCAGCGTAGGTGCTTTATGGCATTTGTTATCAATATGTTGATAAATGGCCGGAAGGACGGCTGAAGGGATGATGGATGGACAGAAAATGCTTCTCTTCATGGAGTGCTAGGCGCATGGATGGATGCTGGTTTAAAATACGGTCCCATCTGTTGTCTATGGTACATGAAATAAGAACCTGATGGCCAATCATAATGTAACACTCACACACACTCAGCCTTTACCTCCGAGCGCACAAATATTTGGATTATTACCGTCGCTCTTTCATTCTTTCCTTTGTAACACCCGCCTGTTTTCTCTGGGCGATGAATTACCTCAACACACAATCTCTCTCATCTCTCCCCCATATCCCACTTTCTCTCGGCCTCCACGTTATTAACTCCTTGTCTTTGAGTCCCTCGCTTTTCTCCCTGCCTACATCACAGCTCTTGTTCTGCTCTGCATTAGTTCTGCTGGTTTTGAAGCGATCAGCGTGCATGATCACTACCAGACCCGACCTGAGGAGAAAGTTTGGGGGGAAAGAGAAAGACAGATGAAGAAATAGTAAGACAGAGGGAGATAAAGAGCAAAAGGCTAAGAAAAATCAGAGCACAGAGGCTCAGAGAAGAAGGAAAGAGATTAAGAAAGTCGGTGGCTGATGGAAACGAAAGCCAAAGGTTCACTTCTTTTGTAAATGATGATGTATTGAACACAGAAGGAAGAACAGACGGGGAAAATTAGGTTTTTCTCAACACTGCCAACAATATTTTACACTCTCTAAACATTTTCCCTTTGTCAATAAGGAGATGCCTCAATTAAGAGCAATGGAAACACAAATGCCCAATAAAATTGGATGTAGGTTTGGCACAATCGCTCGGCTTTGGACTAAATAATGTCTGTAAACTTTTAACTGCCCTGAAATATTATATCTGCTGTCGCTGCCATGGATAAGTCACCCGTTATGGTTGTATGGTTATTTGCTGAATTTGAATACTGCCAAGTGCATTTCTCTGTTATTAAAATGAAAGCATAAAATTTGCTCATAAAGAGCTTAAACTAAAGAACAATAAGGACATAACCAATACTAATTGAATCTTGAAAAGTTATTTCTGTATTTCATATGAGTATTTGTGTAAGACACTTGCGAAACATTACATGTTTGGAACAACTGCCCCATAACTTTTCCATTTGAGCAAAAAATTGAAAAGACACAGGAGGAAAGAGGAGAAAGAAATTTGGCATAAGGAGAAAGAGATGCGGCGACATTTTTATTATATTTGGTATGTTTGTGTTCCATGTGTGTGGTTTGAATTGGTTTGCATGTACCTGTCCCTTCATGAACACATCTATGAGAGTCTTTCAGTAACTGTGACACAGCGTGACAGACAGTCTAATCCAGCCTGGATTAGTTTTAAGATGCCCCCACAAAGCATCCATACTGGGCCATCTCATACTAGTCAATGTGCTCAGTATGTCAGTCTGACGTAGCGTGAAGCAGCTTAATTTGGACCGTATTGGTTTTTAACTGCCTACACAAAACAGATGGGTGTTGGGTTACGTACGGCTCAATCAGTCAGATATAGACAGAATATTGGGGGGAAAGACAGATGGAGAGGTGAGGAGACAGACGGGTGTCGGCAGGTGGTCTGGTGGGCTAGATTGACCTGTAAAAGACTCATGTGAACTGTCGGATCGTCCTCGTGCAAAAACTAAACTTCATCTTCACTGATTGAAAATGACAATGAGTAAGACTGACTTCATGATAAATGTACTAGAGATTACAACAGTACATCAAATACAAAGACATGATTAAAAAAAAATTATAGAGAATCCTACATACAATAGTGAACAACTATCATATATAAAATCAGGGGATTTTGGGAGTCCTCCATTAGAAAGATTATCAGCATCGTGCATTTTGTTGAATTTTTGTGCACCAATTTGTGTCTTTTCTGCATTCATTTATGGCGTAAATCTCATTAATATTGTTTTAATGAATATTAAGGTGTCCCCTGTGTCCTTCATAAAATGTAAACAAGTGACCTATATAAAAATTCAGCCCCTGTACAGCTGTCATGAGCAGAATTAGCTATACAATCCAAAAAAGTTTTTCATACCAGGCTGTTAACATGTTTATTTTTTGCTATTGAGTTGGGTATTTTAATATGGTGGTCTTATGACTCGCTTTGGGTCAGCCTCAAATGGCCATTCAAGGATCTCCACATTGGCTTCATTTTCCAGTCCCAAAGGTTTGTCACTCAGTACGCACACAAACATGCAGTTGACAAAAAACACATTATTTTCAGTTGTTTCATGATATTGGCCAAAATAGCATTTGGTGTCTCTAATATGTTAGAAAATATAGTAAAAGTCTGGGAAAAAGAAACTGCTATAGCTGATGTCAACATGAAAAAAGTTAAAAAGTGGCTTTGAGAATGTTTTATGTAAAAGAAAATTCATTTAAATGTTTGTTTGGCCTTAAGTTTAGAACTGTGGGCAGAATTGTGTGTTTACACGGAAACTCCACAGGGTATCTTTAATGACTGTTTTTCAAATGGTAACATCACTGTTGAAATATTGCTGCATTTATCACTGCATAACAACATCCATTACCATCTGCCGTTTCAGACAAAAATTTCTTTATAAAATACTGCTGTGTTTTTGCTAAATCTATAAGCTACAGGTATATTTTGACATCAGAGGAATTATATCCTTTTAAAAATCAGCTTTCCAAACTATGTGCCATTCCAGCTGACCTCCTACCACCACGCTGCTGTTTGCTTTAATTGGCTGTAGAGTCTGCGGTCATCACTTTGATTGATCAGTAGCCGAGCTGAGAGGTCAGCGGGTCCACTGGTCAGCGGATTTTTGGATGAGACCGGTCCTGATGTCCGCCATTCGTAAAGACAACAAATGGGATTCAGACGTGACTCTGCAGAGTACATCTGGAGCGCAGCTGTCTATACTCCGTGTGTCTCTGTGTGTGTGTGTGTGTGTGTGTGTGTGTGTGTCATCAAAAGTTCTCCACCCTGCCGTACACCTCCGCTCACAGACCGACCGCGCACATGCACACACATTTGCAGACACATGTAGCGTATAGCGTATATGATAGAGCACATGCAGGGACGCACATGAGCACGCAGCTGAAAGTATCCCTACTTTGACGGATATATAGAAAAAGATATACGAAAAGAAAACTAGACAATGTTAAGGTACTTTTCTTATGACTTTTTCCTCCCAACACATAAAAAAATATGACATCGATGTATGGCAACATAAACGTCAGCTAAGTTGTTGCACTCTCCTACTAAATTAATGGTTTCCAACAACTAGTGGCCAAAGTTACTTGCCCAAATACCCACCCTAGCCACACACACACACACACACGCAGCTACAGGGCGCACACAGAGGGCAGTGCGTTGTCATGGAGATATGTTTCTTTTGGCAAACGCCCAAAACACATCTTTCTGATGGTCAAACACAGAGTTATTAATAATAATAATAATAATGGTTAGCCTGCTTAAAGCCAATGCAGTGATTCATAAAGAAACTCCTCCCAAAATACAGTATACTGTAATTGCCCATATAAACACACACAGACACACACACATGCTCATGTTTCTCCCTCTCTGTCTGTCTGTCTTTAAATCATAACATAATCTGTAATAGCCGAACCATTAGGGAGCGGAGAGACACATTCAGCGAGAGCTCGATAGCATCTGGTAATAGGACTCATGAGAGGCAGACGAGGAGAGATTAAAAAAAAAGTGTGTGTGACATGACAGAGAACAAGAGCGAAGTATTAGAGAGTGAGCGAGAGGGCGAGAGTGACTGACAGAAGAGGGAGCGAGAGAGAGAGGGTTAGTGTTTCAAGACGATTAACACTGCCCCGCTGTGTTTTAATAGTACACTCCTATGGGTATTTTCAGTCAAACATTAGTGAAATGACACTAATGACGGAGTGAAGAGAGAGTTTGACTGCAAAAACCTAATCAGACTCGCATCGCTGCGGGGCAGGGCTGCTGAAAGACGTCCACACACTGTGCTAAGATTACATTAACATGAGTCTGGGCTTTCTGAGTTCCAGACAGGATGCACGTTTAAGTATAGAGCTTAACCTGAAAAATGTCTAGGTCGAGTGATGAAAAGGACAGTCCTATATTTAGTCTTTTCCTTTTTTTTAACAATAAAATTTAAACAGTTCCTTCACCAGGGGTGTCGTAATGGGCGTAAAAGTGGGACTGGTTGACCAGGACCCAACAGAGAGCCCCAGGGATGACATTTTTCTGTAGGCAAACACAGAAGTTAGCGTCCACCTTGTTCGCTTGTCAAAGCCTGTGAGATTTTTCAATGGGTTTTAGATTACTGTAAAAAACAAGCTCTGTGGCAAACAAACATTTAGGTTACTTGTTTTGCTCTGCAAGATAATTTTCACATACTAACACCACTTTTAGGATTTTTGAGGCCTAAATGCAATAGCAAGAAGTAAAATGGTAACATTAAACCACAAACTAACTGCACTACAGTTACATGATATAACGTCACCACCACAACAAGCCGTGTTTGGCGGTTCGGCGTGATGACATTCTGTACTCTCATTTGTCAGGAACTGCCTTTTGAAATAAAGTTTCGAAGTTTGCCAGTGGGGTATTTATTGATATAATAATACTGATAATAATAATGACAATGATAATAATAATAATATAATAATAATAATAATAATAATAATAATAATAATAATAATAATAATGATAACAACTTTATTTATATAGCACCGTTAAAAACAGTTGTTTACAAAGTGCTTTGACAGACAGAGCAAAAGCAGGAACTCAGGGAATATGATGTATTTTATGTTGTCGAACAAACTGTGAAAGTCCCTTAAGCTTGTGTTAACCACAGACCTTATTTCAGGCTTCTAACCAAATAACCCATTTTAAAAACCCATTGACTTTGAGACGAGGGAACAGGAGGTTCAAAAATACTAACATAACTCAAGTTTTGGGACTCCTGGGGCACTCTATGGGAGCAGAGCCCTCAAAAACCCGAAATTAAAAAGTTGGTTTTGTTGGACCACCAACATACACTATTATGTCTTTTGCCAAGAGAGTGAAATTTAGGTTCCAAAAAAGACAGAAAGAAAGGAAGGAGAAAGAAAGCAAACAGACTTTTTAAAAAAGAAATTTAAAAGGTGCTTGAGAGAGACATGGATTAAGAAAGGAGGGGCTGCGGAGCCCACAGAGAGTGCTTATCGATAGGGCCCAGAATTTGATGCTACGCCCCTGTTTATGGTCGCAGAGCAGCGCAGCAGGTGAATCCAGAGTTCACAGTTTGTAGGAACATCTGCATTGTTTAGTCACGCCAATCAGCAAATGAATGGGACTGAAAGGATAAACCACAAAAGTTTTTCAACTTTGGGGAAATTCAACCTCATTTAGCGTGAAAAATAAATCAGTGTTCTCTTGGATTTCTCCATAAATCAAACTCTTAATGAAGACAGAGCAGAGGGGAGACTGATGCACTTCTGGTCACAGCTGCAGCAAGTTAGAGGAACCCTCCATCAATAACACACACAGTCAAACCACCACAACACACACACACACACACACACACTCATCTTCATCCAGACAGCTCTATCAGTCTGTCAGGTCAGACCATCAGCCATAAAGTCACACATCTACGTTTCCGTTTGATGTCTGCTGCTCAGCGAGGTGGGGAGGAGAGATCCGCTGTTATAACGAGAATTTAACAGGCCTCTGCCGGTAAACAACGGCCATGTGGAGCTCGTAGAGGAGCGGGTCTGTAAACATGACACACCTACTGAATGAGATCCGGGCGAAGGTATAAAAAGAGCTTTGATAAGGGCAGGCAGTAAACTGCGTAGGCGTGTGTTTGTGTGTACGTGTCAAGGAGGGGGGGAGCGTTCGATGTATTTAACAAGAACAAACACACTGTTTTGATTACTTGACATGACAATTAAATTGCTCTTGTCAGGGGAGAAAAACATCAAATCACTTCCTTTCCTTTCTGAACAATTTTAGAGATTTCAAAAATGTTTGTAGTAACGTCAGACACATATGGGTGGGAACATACAGACTTTCTTCACCGCTGAAAAATGCACTTTTTATGTTGACAGCAGAGTGTTGTTGCTGGCTATTGAAAGCTTTGGCAAAACAAGAATTCATGCAGGTTTGAAACTACTTTGAGGCAATCAAACCAAATGCCATATTCTCTCCGCTGATAATAGGAAAATGTTATCTCCCATGTAGGTTCAGTTCACTAAAGAGTTTAAGCAGCGCTCTAAAGGTGCGTTTCCATCCGAAAGTTTTTATGTGCATTTTCGATTTTCACATAAAAACCCTGAGTGGAAATGCTAACAATTTAGGGGGGGAAAGAGCTTAATTTTCACAAGGAAAGTTTGCTGAGGTGGAAATGTTTGGGGAAAAAAGGTTTATTTTCACAAGCAAAAGAGGTGGAAATGTTGGCAAGTCAAAAAAGAGACGATGCAATAAAGGCAGATGGAATCGACTCGCAGTTAAATGCAACCACAGCAGCGTAAAGTTTAACAAATAAAGGTGTCGGGGCTTTACATAACATCCCTGGGTCAATCCAGACTGGGCCTTTGTTCTGTGTCACCCCGCCTCTCTATCACCACACGAGAGTAGACAACACCACAGAGTACACATGAAACAGAGGAGACAGCTTCAACATAATCAAAAAATGTCTAAAAATCAATCTTAGAGCAGAAGAAGCAGAGGATAGCAATACTGTTTCAGAGCTGCTTGATCAAAGGGGGCAACTGTTTTACACAAGATGCTCGTTTACTCATAATGAGGAGTAACACTCAGCCTGTGAAAACAGCTGTATAATCTCTTTGTGACTCTGCAAACAGCTTTAAAAAGTAAGAAAACTGACTGATGATGATGTAGGAGTGCGAAAAAAGTGGGTATATCCACCTTGTTGATTTTAATCATTCTATCCTAATAATGTTATTTACACTTTATGGACTTATATATTTATGTTTGCAAGAAGGTGGTTGATGAATGCCATCATTCAATGAAATCTGCCATTTCAAAAGAGAGAAGTCTATACATTGTTCCTATTAAGAGCAGTTTACTCTTCAATGGGAGCACCACTCAACGTTAAAATAATGTCTTCCTGTGCCCTCTGTTGCTCCGAAGAAGACGTGTCAAATCTGAGAAAGTGACTGCAGTGAAAATTTCTGTGTTAAAAAACTAGAATTAGAATAAAGTGAGCATTTATGAGGCAGAGTCTTATGGAAAGATATCTGGCAATAGTTACATAATGTTAAAGCATACTGGGTAATCCCATTGGAAGTGAGATGTAAGCGAGACGTGAGCAGCATATACGCATCCTGTCACCCAATCCACTGACTCCGCTTTTCGACTCAACCATCTGTCAGCAGCAGCTCCTGGGGAGCTGAGTGGACAGCAGCTGGCTAACCTGTCCTCACTAAGATAACTGACAGCAGAAATTTACCGGAGCAAAATAGTTTTCATGTCGACTTTGTTGGAAGATGAAAAAAGTGTTTTTATGCATTGATTCATTGATTATATTTTGTAGCAATAGGACGGTTCAAAGACAGACTGGGAGCCGATCAATCGATGTAGATATGGTGAGTAAGTTCAAAGCATACATACAGAAGGATATTTGTATAATATGAATAGCTGTCTATGCAAATGAAGCTTCACTAAATGCAACAGAAATAGACTTGAAGTCTTGAAGAGATGGTGCTAAAATGATTCTAAACAATGCTTTCAGTGTGAATTGGCTGTTAGGGACTAAAAGTCAGGATTCTCAGCCTCTCTGCATCAGTTTGGACAATTTTGTTTGAAACTGTCTCTAGTGAGTTCAGTTTAAGTGCAATATTAAATCACTGGAGCGCCACCATAAAAGTTTTCATAGGAAACTAAGTAAAGACGTCAAAAAAACTAGTGTTTTTCCTTTTCTGACAGGAAGCTTGTGCTTTGAATTTGAACTTTTATTACAATTGACACCACCACACAATATGTATTTAACACTGAAATAAACGTATATTGCCTTTAGCAAGATATCAACTGTCGACAAGAAGAGGATGCTGGTTTGTGCCTCGTTTCATTCCTGTGAACTGACTTCACAGGGCAGTGATGGTTTGTGACGGATGAGCAGAGGTAGGTGGAGGTAGGACCATGGCGCTCTCTCTCTCTCTCTCTCTAGATCAAAGTGAATCCAGCTGGTAGTGATCCTAACCTCCATGCGGTGGGACGTGACCCCGACCCTCCAACACACGATGGCTCTACAGCTAGACCTTCCTGCAAAATGCTGGAGGGTGTGTGTGTGTGTGTGTGTGTGTGTGTGTGTGTGTGTGTGTATGTGTAAAAAAAGAGGGAGAGTTTGTGTATATGTGTCTCTGTGAGTGTGTGTGTTTGTCTTGATGAACCCTGCGGTACCTTTTCACCTTGAGGTCAGAGGTCAACAGAGCAATCAAAGCCAGCTTCCATCTGCTCCCCGCCTAGACACGTCCTGTGTGTGTCTGCCTGTTTATATGTGTGTGTGTGTGTGTGTGTGTTTTTCCGCCCACAGCTATCCATTTCTAAGAGTGTCCATGACTCTGTGTGTGTGCTGGCATGTAGGTGACTGTTTAGATTTGTGTGCCTGCATGTGTGTGTGTGTGTGTGTGTGTGTTCCCCCCTCCAGCGATAGTTGCCCTGGAGTCCGCAGGAATCCCTCATCAAAGAGCAGAGAGTGTTCGAGGTGTCTGGATCGTCAAAACGTGCCGGCAACTTCTAAAGCAACCAACGGCGTTTGTAAAGTAATACTAAAACTTCTGGCTCCTCAAGTTCTGAAACGTAGCCAAAACACACACAGAGCGCACAGTTAATAAAGTTTTTACTTTCCTTTTCACGTTGCTTTATATGTTTATCAATTGGATATTGACTGGGTGGAGGAGATTTATACAATGATTTTTTTTAAGGTGGAGCTTAATTGTTTTGCTGAAAATACAGAACATTATTTTTATGGTTACAGGTACAACATGTTACATGAAAGTACACTAATGAGCCAGTAGGGGTACTTTAATGGGGAATTCTGCTGCTGGAGGTTTTCAGTCACAGGGATGTGGTGGAGGATAAATACAACTTAAAATGATTTTGGCTACCGTTTAAGGGTGAAATATACATGAGTGTTGTAAATCTGAATCTTACATCAGACCAGGGCTGGCATGATATCAGATTTATATGATTATTGTGGCCAAAATACGGTAATGGTATTATCGCAATATCTAAGAAATGTAAAAAAAAAAAAAAAAAAAAAAAGAAAGAAAGAAATGCTGTCCTTTAGATTCATCTTTATATTTATGTCCATTCTGTTTTGTTTCTTTTCTTTTCTTTTTTGGCAAGTGAATTACACTGGAAATATGATCACTGGAGAGAGAGAGAGAGAGAGAGTCTGTAACCATAAGTGTTATTAAGTATTACAAAAAGAGCAATGAGACTTAACAGATTGTTAAAAAGCTACCAGGAGGCACTGGGGGAAGAAGACAAAGCGAGAACTGAAAGAAACAGCAGCCCGCCACAGTCTCAATGGAGCTGGACTGTTAATAAGAGCAGCATTAAAACACTGTTGGATTATTTATAGCGCAGCAGCGGCGGAGAGGAGCAGCAGAACATCAGGAGCATGAAAAGTGAAACTAAACCATTTATTCTGCTGGGCCTAAAACTCTCTTTAACTTACAAAAATCAGCAAATACCTCCTCTCATCCATCGATCTGATCAGCTGTGAACGTATCAACAGATCAGCTATCCACCCCAGGAGATAAAAAGAAGGAGATAAAAAGAACTGCTGTGATGCATTCACGGACCCACCAAAAAGTCGGATATTAGAGTGAGACCCCCCCCAATTGATCAAGTGTGGCGGTTAATAAATAAATGTATGGGAAACCCTGATGATATCAAATTTATATTTTTAGATATCACAGTCGTAGTCAATACTGGTATATCACGACACCTCTTCATTTGACTAACTCTAACCTGACGGCCTTCTCTTACCAAATTTTTTTTTTACAAATTAATTACATAAAATTTCTTTGTGAGACCTGATCACTGATGGACCAATGGAGAAAGTGTTAATTCACGTTTATTAATAAGAAGAAATCAAGTCATACTGGTGGATATTATGGATTTATATTATATTCTGATCAGCTGTGAACGTATCACCAGATCAGCTATCCACCCCAGGAGATAAAAAGAAGGAGATAAAAGGAACTGCTGTGATGCATTCACGGACCCACCAAAAAGTCGGATATTAGAGTGAGTCCAGAGGGAGCACCTCCTTCATGACATGGAGGTGTTATTGTAAAACGCATGGATCTGACTGTGCTGTATGAGGAACAGGTTTCGTAAATTGAATAAGTGTGAGCCTCTGAACTCAGGTCAGTGCTGTGATCAAGGGAAGACTGGAGCCAAAGGTGCTGCACAGATCTGTGATCTGCAACGAGGTCAGAGTCACCGTGACTACTGGCTCCTGTAAGAAGCAGACGGCAACGAGCCTCAAACCAGCGAGAAATTTACATCAAGAGTTCACTTTTTAGTTTTTTGTGACTTTTTTTCTGATTATATTTGAAGATCTGGATCCTGGCCTGAAAATGTACCTAAACCAAGGCTGGGCAATATATTGATATTATATCAGTACTGTGATATGAGACTACATATTGCCTTGGATTTTGGATACTGTAAGTGTTGTCTTTATTGGACTTTAAAGGTTGCTTTTCAGCAACATTTTCATTTGCTGTTTTATTCTATTATTTAGCTTTTACCCACTTAGTCATTATATCCACATTGCTGGTTATTATATTATTATCTCATTTTATAAATAATTTGTGAAAGCATTGATTGTCATTCCTACAATATTGTTGCAATATTGATATCGGGGTATTTGGTCAAAAATATCAGGATATTTGATTTACTCAGTATCACCCAGGCCTTATCCACACGTTTTGATTCTTTGTGTGTCGTCAAGTCCTTCTCTCTGTAATGGTCTCAAGTCTTGAGACTAAATCGGATTTATTATTGCAATTATGACTATTTTAATCAGAAACTATAGAATCTACAATTCCCTTTTATTTAGAATTATCTTGTATATGGGCATTGACTCTGTGTTATGTATTTGGTTCTTTGGATGCAGGTTCTGCAATTTGGAGAGTGATTGTAGCTGTTCATCGCCTTGCTCAAGGGCACTAAAGGAATGAAAGCATGTCACAGGTTTCAGTCAAAACTGTAAGTCAGTGAAAGCTGCCATCGTATCACCTTGCGCAGTAAGATTAAGTGCGAAAGAAAGCAAACAATGCTGGGTGGTCTTCGAAAACACACATAAACACAGGTCGGATTGCAAACACACATGCAGGTCATGTACACTGCACACACTCATTCACCACAGTTGCCATAAAGCTGATAATGAGGTCCTCATCAGTACAATAAAGCACACACACACAAACACAGTAACACCTGAGTAAGGTTTCCTAATAGTCTCCTCAGGTGTTAAGTTGATATTCATGTTAAAACGCAGCTCATATATTAGCACCTCAGCTCCTATTATTGCACACACATTATAGGTCTATAAAGGATGTCGTCATTGTGTGTGTGTGTGTGTGTGTGTGTGTGTGTGTGTGGATGAGAGCGTAGGTAGATGCTTTATGCGATAGATGTTTTATACATATATGTATCGTGTGTGTGCCACAGTATGTAGAGCGGGTACTTATGTGGGTGTAAGCCTCTGAGTGTGTGTTTCACCCTAAAGCCAACATTTGCGTTCTGAGGGGAGGCAGCGAGTTTCTCTACAGAGCCCATATGTTTCTCATTTTTCCATACACATTCATGAGGCATTTCTGCATTTTTAAAGGAAGGAAAAAAACTGAGCGAGAGTTAAAGAAAGAATAAAAGCAGGAGGAGGACGAAGAGAAGAGAGATAAAAAGAACGAGCGTATTCCCCGTAGAGATGTCAGATCACAGAGCTGGCTTGTTTCACAACCAGCCGGGTTAGTGGGACTAATATCGAAGACCTCACAGAGTTCACCTCTCTCTGTATCTCGTTTTCTCGCTCGCATTCCCCTCGCTCTTTCTTCATCACACAAATACGGGAAATATATTCCCTTCACACACACGGGAAGAAAATGTCTCACGCTTGCGTAAACACATACACACACTTGAAAACAGACCGCACAAAAAGTTTGGGCAGCTAGCATGCCCCAAGGACAGAGGACAGAGGAGATGAAAACCAAAACCATACGCAAAGAGAGCGAGAAAGAGAGAAAAAGGGGGATAAGCGCAGAGGAAAGAAAGATCGAAAGACAGACAGAGGGGAAATGAGAGAGCAGTCATTATCCGGCAAAATGTCCCAAACAGCCTTTTTACCAAAACCAGAGTAAAGGAAATATGTAATTGACTTTGACCAATTGTTGTGTGTGACCATAATGTTCTGTATGTGTACCATCGTGTACAATACGCATTACTGTGTGTGTATACGGGTGAAAAACACACAGGAGTAGCCCCATGGGGTGTCAGTGGGTACATACCTGTGAGTGTGTGTACAGCAGAGAGAGCTGTCTCTGTTTTACACTAACAGGCAACAAATCAGCCAGCAGCCACATCTATATGTTCTGTATGACCTACTCTGTGCTACATCAATCTGGGTATGTACGTGTGTGCGTGTGTGTGTGCGTGTGTGTGTGTGTGTGAGAGAGAGAAGGCCACCGAGAGTCAGAGTGTGAACAAGCAGCAGCTGGTGAAAGGTGAGAGAATGACAAGGTGTTTAGAGGTAGAGAAAAACAGACAGGGAGAGAGACCTACAGATCAATATGACAGAGAGAGAGAGAGAGGAGCGCACTGTACAGAGAGGCAATCCAGGCAACGTTTGAGACACCTCAAAAATAACTGGGAAAAGGGGGCCCAGGATGGCAACTCATATTTGCAAATTTTGCAGTGACAAGTGAAGAGCCCGTACATATGCTATGTTTTTAACCGCCTGGAAAACGCAAGGTCAGGCACTGGATGCTGCTTTTGTGCCCACTTTGTGGCAACTATCAAAAGGCAGGCTGCGTCCAAGGTTGCCAACCGACCATAACCAGCACCATATTATTGTCTGCTTATCTGAAATCCTGAGTGCAGAGCACCTTCTTACAAGCGCTGTTTTAATGTCTGTGGGACAGATGTATAACTCTGGGTAGCCCTGCACTAAAATGATCAACTTTTTTAAGCCATATTTACCACAGAATGATCTTTATGTAAGAAGGGAATATATCTGCCAGTTGTAATTGGCTGTTCCTCTTAACATGATATGCTGAGCACACTGCTGCGTTTCAAATCAATTTGTTTCAGGATGCTACTGCCAATAAAATGTGAAGTGCTCGGGAACGCTAGCGCATCACAACAACACCTTTGCTTTTGAGCGCAACTTTCAGTAACATTGAAAACACTAGATTCAAGGTACAAAAAATACAGCATCTGTGCAGCCCAAAGTGGGGCTTCAGCTATCACTAGATACAGTTAGTCATGTCTGTCAGTTGGCTACCTGTAACTACCATTCATACAACTCTCGCTTCTTTGCTCGGATCCAAACTGGAGAGAGAGGGACTATCAGGAGAAAATGAAAACGGAACAAGGAGCAAAACAAAAAAAAAAATGATAGAAAAGATGAACAAGCCAAGAGAGGAGAAGGTCAGAGAAGCCAATGTGTTTAGGACTGTAGGACCTGCCCGCCACACACACACACACACACACACACACACACACACACACACACACACACACACACACACGCACTCACACACACACACACACACACACACACACACACATTCACGCAAAAACATGACTGAAATAGTATACTGTGCCTCATGCCACCCAAGTGTACAAACACACAAAGGGAATTTCCTCATTTAGAGCTGAGCTGAAAGCACAAACACACACCACACGCACACACAAACACACACACACACATACAAACACACACAAACACACAAACACACACATTCCTCTACTAACCATCACGAACTTTCATGGACGGCTGGAATGTGAACGTCTCAGTGATTATATTCACATTCTTTTGTATGAAAAAGTGAACATTAAAAGAATCTAAAATGGGCGTGTGTGTGTCTCTTTCAGCATCTGAGCTGATGTATGTGTGTGTATGTGTGTGTGTTTGTGTGTATGAATGTGTACATATTTGTGTGTATTCACTATTCAGATGATGTGTGAAAACCATGTGTTTACAGTTGTGATTATAAACAGAGCTGATTGAGCAACAACTTTGTCTGTTTGTTCTAATATGATGCACATTTACTCGACCGTGTGTGTGTGTGTGTGTGTGTGTCTGTGTCTGTGTGTATGTGCAAGTCAGGCATCCGTCTGTTATTTGGTATTTGCATGTGTCTCTGTGTGCAGTGATAGCTTTTTAGATAGCATTCAGTAATTGAGCCTGCCGCCGTGAGTTCAACTCTTAATAAAAGACAGAATGAAACACAATGGTGGTAAAGTGGGCGTCTGGATTATTACTCTCTCCATCTCTGTCTCTGTTTCTTTATTGTTTAAGACACTGGATGAGTGTTATTATCAAACGGAAATTGTCCTGGGCGTGAATGAAAGCGCTAATCTATTAAATCTCTCTCCCCCCTTCACGCTTTCTACCTCTCGTTCTCCCTCTCAACTAGATTGAGTGTGTGATGACAACCAAGCGGAGTAATTGCAGCAACAGCGTTAATCTGCTTCAATATTCGTGTCGCAGTGAAAGTGGATCTGTCTTCTCTGCCTACAGGAGCCTGTTTAAACACCAGCCAGGAGTTATTAGAGCAAATAAAACAGGGGTGGATATTATTTTTCCTACTAAAGATGTGGATCTTGGGGGGATGAAAGCTGGAAATGAGAGTGTTCAGCACATATTAATGTGCCCAGCGTGCTATTACTGATAAATAAAAGTAGGTTTAGGTCTTTTTATCATTGTTTATGGCTCCAAGTCAGGGTCTGTTTTGAGCTAAAACTACAAAAATAAAACTGAATGCTCCCCTGATTTTGACGCTCGCTCACTTTTGGATATCAATGCAAGAACAAAAACAAGCCTCGGTTCTTTTGTACTGTGGAAAAGTAGGAGAAACTGGTGGAGATGTGGAGTGAGCAAAAAGTCTGTGTTTAATTCAAATCTGTCTCACCAACTGCCATTCATGTTAGTGAGTAATCTCAGTTTTTGTATGGTTCTTGTCTCACTTCCACAGTCTCCTCTCACTGAAACAGCAGTTCATGAACACTGGCTGCGAGCAAGTTCAAGCGCCAAAATCCAAAATGTTACATTTGTGCACAAATACAGTTTATATTTATGCATTATACAGATGCCGAATTGACAAGAACAATGTCAACATTTCACGCCTTGTATCATGTGTTTCTAGAGTTATGTGTTTTTGTGGACACATAAGTACTTGTTTATTTATCATATTTCTTAAAAGGAGTCTGGCACGATATTTTTCACCAGGAGCAGGATGGGAAATAGTCTATAAAGATATTTATTTGCAGTTTTGCAAATAGTGACGCCCGTCGTTGCAAAATCTTAAAGTCTGTGATGAAAAACACCATGTCTTCAGATGTGTGAGAGTGTCAGATTATAGTCTTTTAAAAGTATTTTCATTTTCATGTTTTAAAGTCACTGTTGCTGGCACATATTCATACTAGTTTTATCTTATCTTTAATGACATAATCACATTAAAACAGTATATAAAATAAGTTATTTGAACAACTACAGCATTAAGGCATTTAAGTTTTCATTAACAGAATCAGTCCTTTTTTGTGGATATTGGAGTGGAGTTATACAAAGATCACATTTGCTGTCCCTAAATTCCACAGATTCCTGAAAGTTGGTATTAGGAAAGAGACGGTAATATTTCCGGTATAGAGGCCCTGGATACGTTTCTAAATTGGTCTGATCCTTTTAAGACACGGCTGGCTGAGAGGCTTCCTGGAGGACTCTGGGTCATTATAGTGAAGTAATAAAAAAGAGAGCAATGCAGAAACAAATAGGTGCACAAAGAGAAACACAGGAATTACGACAGAAAAAAAAGAATCGCTAGAGGTCGAGGGAATTTAAACTTCTCGGAGCAAACTGATTAAGCTAATCAAAACGTAATTACAAAGAATTACAACTAAGACCTTCGGATGTCCGGTTTACTGTGTGTGTGTGACTTCACATCTACATTACAACAAGCCGACCAGGTGCAAACCCTCTCCTTGACATGCTGAGAAGCAAACGGAAGACAGAAAAAAGGCAGAATACGGTGAAACAGAAGAAGAAATACAAAGGAGAGAGAGAGAGAACAAGAGAAGGGGATGCAAGGCCAGAAAGCAACATGACAGGGGTGAAAGTTTTCCAAGTCAGGCCAGAGCTCCCCGAGCGACGTCTGTTCTGGTCATTATGGAAGTCTACCTGCCATTCCCTCTACATGCATGTATGCGTGTGTTGTGTGTGTGTGTGTGTGTGTGTGTGTGTGTGTGTGTGCTGTTGTTGCAGCACAGAGGAATGTCAAGAATCCCTTTCCACTAAAAGTGTCACTACCACGTCAGACACTTTTATCAACTAGCCACATCTCTGCCTCGATTCTTCCTCCCCTTCCTCTCTCTCACTTTCCTCGTCTCTCTTCAGTCCTTAAACCTTAACAGGAATCATAACAAAGGGGTCAGAGGTCAAACTATCTGTCACGATATAAAGAGAGAGAGAGCCGGGGCAGCAACGGAGGAGGAAAATGAGAGAATATTAAGGCCTGGAAAAACTGAATAATGTGCTCAATTTGCATTTTACATGTTTCACACACTGTTTATTTAGCTGACACACTTTTGGAAAGTGGTTTATTACGAGGGGAAAGGGCAGAAGCAGATTCACTTTCACTGACATTACAAGAGAGCAGCACTAAGAGAGGAAAAGGGTCAGGACTGTAAGAGTTAAAATAATAATCAAGGATGTTTTCACATAAATTAATATCTGTTTTGCTGCTTTTTGGCGCACAGTTAGTGATGTGTTTGTGTGCAGGAGCACAGGGTTGCTTGTTTAAGCAGAAGAAGAAGAGCCGGGTATCTAAAGGGCACACTGTATGATATCATTAACATTATCTTGACTTGAGTGAGGGGAATAACAAAAAGCCTGTATAGGGTTGAGTTTGAAAGACATTCAGGCGTTCAGGTTGTATTATGGGCGAGCTCAGAATCCACTGGCCGTCAGTCTGACAATGATTAAGCCTCTGCCAATATTTTGGTTGTTTCTGGTGTAGAAGAGAGTCTGAATAACATATCCAGGCCTCTGACATGCAGCAGTCATTGCTTACAGTCAAATTAGCAATTTGAGATGTAAGAGGTAAGTTGGGGTTGATCGCACACTTACCTCTGTACTTTATTAGGAGTTGACAGATTATTGGTCTGGCCGATTATTGGGCCGATATTTGGCATTTTGCCTGTTATCTGTATTGGTGTTTTACTTAAATGATCGCCAATACAATTAATTTATTCATTTAAAATAGCAAAGAAAGTGTCAGCATGGGAGGAACTTTTACTTTTTAAAACCCGAAGGAGCTATTTTTATTTTTTTATTTACATTTTTGCTTGAGTTCATTAAAAAAAGTTGCTAGGCTGATAAACATATTATTGACAAAGAAAAAGTAGTTCAGCAGTGAAGATTTAGTATGAAAAACTCATTTCATTGTAGATTTCTAACGCTGAAACCATCAGACAATATCTTGCTAAGTCTTCACAAAACTTTAAATTATATATCTCTCTACTCAGTTCTGACATTTTCAAATTTATACTAATTGCCTAATGGTTATTTCTATTAAAGGTCAGTAGTAGGTCAGGATTTGCCCTTTTTATATGTATGTCTTGGCTGTGTTCAGATTTGGGATATCATGGGGATGACGATGACATTTATCATCAAACATTTTGCCAACATCAGTGTTTGCTTGAACCTTGCCTTTCACTCAGAGCGAGGGAGTGATACCATTAAGCATGCTCGCCTGTGAAAAGTGAGAAGTAGCGTAATGCTCCGTGCCGCGCCATGCAACACTGAGTCATTTGTCATCCACTGACAAGCCATGCAACAGAAAATGAGCCAGCGCCAACATCAACAGTGTCGCGCTGAAGGAAAAGAGGAAAAGTGAGATCTTACAAAGAGAAAGGCAGGAAAGAAGTGACAGAACAGAGAAGAGGGGGAGGAGGTCTTGATGGGGGAAAATATTTGAGTAAGGAAGCTGATAAGAGAACGAGAACAAGCAAGAGAGAGGAAATGCTAGGAAGAGAGGAAGGAAAAAAGAAAAGTGATAGAAAGAGAGACACAAAATGCAAAAGAGTGATAAAGAGATGTGATTATGAGGGACAAGAAAGAGGAGAGGATTTTATCTTGGTGAGAGAGTCCCTAAATTCTCCTGCTGACTGACATTTCCTCTTCCTTTAAATACCTTCATCTGAATTGCTTTTGTCTGCCAATGTCTGTGTGCGCGCATGTGTGTGCGTCTTTCAGTAATCTAAGGAGGCTTTGTGCTGCCACAGCCAGGTTAAGTCTTTCAGACCTGCATTAAATCCACTTGTTGAACACAATGATGTTACAAGTGGCTCCTCTGAATACAACAGTCACGGTTCTCACTAAATAGTGAGAAAAGAAAGGCTGAGATGGTTCATCGTTCATTTTAAAATCACTCATCTTTCCTTCCTCCCAGCTTAGTTTTTCCTGCCACACACTCCTCTGCATGTTTCTCGAGGATGACAGAAAACTGAGAACTGTGTTAAAATGAAAAATATAAACCTTTCATGTCCTACAGCAACTGCCAAAACAAGAGACTGCCTCAACTTTATGCGACTCGACAAATGTTAGATTGCTGGTTCGTCTCTGTATCTTGATGTAGTTCAAGTGAAATTGCAGGTTTTCACAACAGCAGACAGAGTAAACCTGACAAGAGATTTCCGAAGCTGTCATGAGGATCGAGGAAGCAGAACGAAAAACACTGCAGGGCTCCGTGTCGAGAGAGTTTTGTTTCTGCCCCAACAAACTGCTTAAGGACTACTTTCACATCGGCCACGCGGCAGGAAAAGACAAACAACTGTGTGCTTGATGCCCACTTTTACGCCCTTTTCCACCTGTTTTTATTCCTCTACTGACAGTAAATCCATGATAATTATCAGGAAACCATGCGTTCATGAAGTATATCAGGTGTCTGTCCATAGACGAACAATTAGAGAAAGCAAATCAATTAATGCTTAAGTTACTTCCACAGCTAGAGTGCTGCACACAAGTCTTACACCAGAGGATTAGTGTTGTATATCTCAGAATTTCTGCCCAAGAGAGATTAAAACATAAGAAGTGGAGGGGGAGGTCACACTAAATATTTGCAACTTTAGCCTGTTGAAGTTGTTTTACTTTTTTATTTATTTATATTATTTCCTATATGTTCTGGTTTTATTTTTGTAAAGAGAAATAAATATGTATGATCATTATAACTTTGCTAAAATCGATGAGTTTATGGTGGCCTAAGACTTTTGCACAGTACGGGACACATGGGAAATTATAGATATGGCTGATGTCAAAAGTGACACTGTTGAAGGTTGTTCAGCTCCAAACTGCTGATTTTAAAACTTTTTCTGGCAACAGTTACTCTTAAAGAGTCACCTAATGGATCAGATAAAAGTTATTTTTAATAGCAGATGAATTAAAATTATGATGAACAGCTTCCTATAGTCTGACATGTGTCTTGCAAAGTCAGAATAATACCTTAAATAAAATTTGAAAGGACTTCAGCTATCCTTCCTGGTGGTGAACTGTTGAAATGTGTCCTCCAGGAGGACATAAAAGCCGTTTAAAAAGACGGATGGCTCAGTTGACCCAATGCATCAGCCCCATTGGAGTTCCAATGGCCCAATCAACCAATCACAGATTTGCTGCGGCAGGCCATAATTAAAGGGTTCAAACATCCGCCCAGCAACAGAATCTCACTCCAGGTTGTGATTGGTGGGACCGCCCGGGGCGCCGTGGTAACGACGGGTCATCACGGTGACACTGAGCTATGCTGGTGTCGACATCAGCTCAGTTGAAAGGTCAGCGCTGAGGGAGAGACCACTCGCACTCTAACTGCACAGCCAAAGCGTGTGTGTGTGTGTGTGTGTGTGTGTGTGCGTGTGAGTTAGCTGTCACATTCAGCCGTGCTCATTAACTGAGAGGTTGATTTATTATTGGTCTAATTACAGAGCTCTGGATGCCAATCAATTATGACTCTAACCTACAAACTTTAACAGCAGCCTTTCACAGGTTAAGACGTGTGTGCGCATGTGTGTGTGTGTGCGAGTGTGTGTTTCTCAAATCAGGAAGTGCGGTAGACTGAAGCTGACTCTGCTTCCAATAACGGAAGAACTCACGACCACTCGGCCTTTCCTAATGAACTCTTTATTAAGTGGCATCACACTACACAGATGGTAGTGACGTGGTAAATGGAGAAACTCACTGAGATCACTGAGTGTTACTGTATATAATTGGGAATGTAACTCTGTGTATGAATGGGATCATTAAAGGGACAAACAATAAGTTGAGAAAGCAATAACAAGATGTGTTCACTTTAGAGTGTGAAATCTTGAATAAAGTAAAACTTACTGTCTGGCCATCACATAGGATTTAAAAATATATATTTGTATTTAATTGCATTTCCAGCCCTAATCTGATATTCCTAAACACCAAAATCACACCTGACATGTACATGTGCTGAACAACAACAACAAAGACAACAACAACAACAACAACAACGAAAGAAAAATCTGTAAACATAAAGTAAATAGATTGTAGTATGTTTCCTTTTATGAATCCGTCCTATTTCCCTGCATGCTTCAGCCTTCCCTCATCCACAGCAGCTACTCTACCTTGTGCCAGCATGTATATCACCATGGAGATTCTCTATCATAGTAACCAGATGCAACCAAAGTTTCTCAGCTGAAAAAAAATGCCTCCAAGGAGCTCTCAAACAGTCTTAGCTGGGCCTTAATGTCATGAAATGGCACATGACAAAGCATACTAAACTATGTTGTAATTAAAAGAAGTCAGTGTTAACTTTGAGTCATGGTCCGTGGTCTCCTAGGCCTAGACTTTATAAATAATGGACATAGCTACTGTGGCACGACTCACCGGTTTGTGGACTTTTGTTTTGAAGCCCCAAGTTTGACATTTCAGTCTTCACTATGTTGTCTTTTTAGAGCCAGAAGTGACCATACTTGGATGAGAGGATGGAGCTGTAGAGGAGCGAGGGGTGGATCTCACTGGAAGCCGAGGACACTGTCTTCAGACAGCCTGTCACTCAAAGCCCCCTGCACTTAAATATGCCTAAATTCGGGTCTTAATAAATTGTAAACAGGTCGATTATTGAAAAAATTAATAAATCACACCTTGCACAGTTGTCACGAATGATACAGTTAGCTCAGGTTTGTCATTTGCTCCTGAGTGAAAGTCCTGAACTTGTTTGACTCATCTACCACCATCCCGCCCACCCTCGATGGACTTCTTTCATCTTTATACAACATTAAACAGATGTTGTCGGTTTTTATACAATACTTCCTCTTTTACCCTCTCTATATCAAAAAAACCTGCTTGCATAGGCAACCTTTGTGGACTTTTTTTTGCTCTTCTCAGTCAGAGTGGCTTGCACTAAACAGATTACATAGACTGAATGATGCGTTGATGGGTTTACAGTAATCTCATTAAAAAAGAATTGCAGGGATTAAGAATTTTTTCATTTTTATAAACGAGATTGTTCTACTTTCTTTTCTCACTAATTATGCTTGACTGACTTGCTGCACTTACATTTGCTGTGTCTATTTAATTTATGCACCATTCACCTAAAAATATGATTAATTTCAGAACTGAGTTTTGGTTATTATCTCTTGTTTGCTATGTTTAAGAAACACAAAAGATTTGCCATTTCTTTCCTGTTACTTAAAACACAGAATTTGAGAATCCAACATTCGCTTCCTTCCAGAGGATTTTCTCCTCAATAAAAAACTTTTTTTTTAAGGATCTTTTGAATCAAGCACCATAACCTCCACTTCAGTCCAACTCATGCTTGTTTCATTGTCTCCCAACTAACTCCCTCAGTGAGGATTTGTACAACAGTTCAGATGAAATGTGTGTTTCCGTCTTGGCTTTCAAAAACCGCGAACTGTCCAATAGTAAGATCTCGACAGTTCTGGATCTGAGAGCAACAAATCATTACTAATCTATTAGAACAGGGCTGTCAGTAGTTTGGTGAGGATGTGTGTGCATGTGATGTGTGTGTGTGACAGAAAGAAGGAAGGACAGAGTGAAAAAAAGAAAGACCAGGTGAGAGAAACTGACACCTTATCACAGCTAACCTTATGTGAGAGTTCTGGATGAGAGTTGTGTCCGCCTGCCAATTTCATAACCTTCATCTGTGAATACATAATGTCATGTAATGCATACCATAATGCCCCTTCGTGAGCTGAATACTTATTTCCTGGCTGTCAAACCAGTTGTAGGTAGCCTGAAGGTTGAAAAACTGAGCTCATGACTTAGAGGTCACTGGTTCAGATCCTTAGACTGGCTTAGCGGCTTTCCCTTTGCCTACTGTGAAAATTAAAAAAAAAAACAAAAAAACAACCAATATGAAGACATATAAATCCCAAAACTCATTCAAAAACCAACTTACGGTCCGAGATGCAAATCTGCAATCCGGGTTGAATTAAGTCCCAGCACTATTGATTTAGTGATGCATTTATCTGATTTCTATACATCACCTTTGTGTGGGGGCTGCTAGTTAACAGGTAATGAGCTATCTATATGCACACACTGTTTTATATGGTCTGCACTTTAGTTACACCATAAAGACAAATATGGTGAGAAAATGAGATAAGGGCTGAGAGAATAAAATGAGTGTGAAAATGGGGGGGTGAAAGAAAGAGGACTGCAGAAAGAATAGACAACATCTAATGGAAAAATGTGAGATGTGTGTGAGACTCAAATGAATGAATCATGTGTAAGAGCAGGACAGAGAGATGGGGAATTAATTCATCCTCTGACAATAATATGGTTTTGTGTAATCACTGAAATGATTTAAGGACATGACTACTGGTTCAAAACTGGCCAATGATGGCTGCTTGATAAGATGGCATTACTCACAATATGAATGCATTACTAGCGTGAATAAGCCACGATTAAATATTGTGTTTTTGTTAATGGACAAATCAGCTTCTAGCTTTTACAAAGTTTGTATGTTGCCAAAATTACAAATTTCCCCCACCGGAAATCTGCAGTCAAACTAGCGGCTGTAATGGATAATTTGACGTTTGTTCAGCGTGGTCTTGGCTGTTGTTTTGAAGCTCTCAATCAAGCAACAGCGTGATGCCAACGCACTTCTACTGAGGCGGCGAGCACACGGAGCATGCACTGAAACAACGAATCAGCTTAGTTTACATTATACAAATTTTCTTTTGATCGGTGTATGAAAAGGTTTAAATTTCCCCTTCTGCAACCGATTGAAATTTGAATTGGTTTGGGCCTGTTTAAGCTGATTGGGATGTTTATATGGAAAATGTTTAATCTGTTTGGGCTTTCAAATCTATTCTGATCACATTAGTGGGCTACGTGCCTACTGACGAGTATCACACCACTCTTTTTTGAGTTTCCTGCCTCTACACGGAAACAGTAGCAGATGAAACCAGTAGTTCCTGTCAAAAACAAGAAAAGTACGTTTTAAATCCTGAGTGCTGAGTGTTTGCAGGCAATTTCCAACACAATTTATTGGTCTCATAAGGTGATTTGCAAACAGTGAGGACTGAATTTAAATCCACCGGCGAGGGCCTTTAACCTCGACAAACATGACTCACTGAATCCCAGCAGTCACTCGCAGACTCACGCAGGGACAACAAGATTGGCTAACCTGTCCCACACACACAGGATTTTTTTCTCAAAACACATTTCCTCACCTCTGTCTTACTATGGATAAGACGAGAGCCGATCGGCTTCCAGAAATCCCATGTATTCATCACACACACAGACACACACACAGAGAGACGCACAGCTTGTGTCTATAGTGTATGTAAACTAATTCACAGCTTCCCACAACCTCATGTATCCTCTGGCCTGTTTTTCTCCAACAGATTTATATCAAAGTGCCTTCTGGGGCCAAAACGTACGGGAAAGTCAAACATTAAAGCATGCACACAATCGCACACAACAACACCCTTCTATCCGTGTGCACACACACGGTGCCACAAACCACAGAAGGGGAAAGCAAATAAAGCCCTTCTCTCGCTCATGCAGGGTGGAATGTGAGAAGCTATGGTGATGCGCTGACACCTACACTATAGGCAGAAAGATGGCTGTGTGTGTGTGTGTGTGTGTGTGTGTGTGTGTGTGTGTGCAAACTCTCACTTCCAATGCTACGTTGATGCTCTGACACCCGGCCTGAACAGACGAACGAATGCAGGTGGATTGCGGGATACGTGACACATACAAACGAGCCCGCAGCACAGCAGAAGAAGAGAGGAGTCCTCTTCCTCCCTCTTCACCACACACGAGTGAAAAAGAAGATGCGGGCTCCTTTTGTGAATACACACCAGCTCTGAGTCAAGATTCACTTTCAGACGGTTTAGATTTCATTCCCCTAAAACCAGACCAGGGTCAAGTGCTTGATGGAAATGATGCGGCGCATTTATGTTGTTTGGAGAATTGTGCAGGTATGATTTGAAGCATTTACTCAAACCATATATGTTGTCAGTTCCAATAGAATATATAAAGTTATATAAAGTTCACTTTAAAATACAATTATGCATTATAAAAAACTCTCAATACTATGCAGATTTGTTTGAATATCTGTACATATGCATTGCTATGAACTGCACTATGTGTCATCAACCAACCTGTTTTTCACAGCTGCAAAAATATTTTGGTGCTCTGCCAAAGCTGCCACAAACTTAGGTAGACTAACATAGCCCACAAGAAACAATGGCCGCATTGTCAAAGTGCACTGTCAACAAATGCAATGTGACAAAGTCCTTTCAACCTAGCATTTTTGCCTCGAGCTCAACTTTATTTCTGATCCTGCAAGTAACGCACATTACTCTCCACCTTTGCTTTACTTATTTGAACCATTACTATTACAATATCTTTACTTTCTTTAGTGAAGTTAAGTTACTTAAGCAAAGAAACATGACTCAGTTTCTCCCTAAATCTAAATTTAAAATCAAATCTAAGTGTTAACTAAAAAAAGTTGCTTACATAAACCCATTTTGCTGACCTTTCCCAGAGTATCTATATTGGACGATATCTGCAGAATCACATTCATCAAAAAACTAGACACTAGACGCACATCACCCACAATAATGTGTGAATGAATTCAGCGTCTGCTGCCCAGGCTGTCAAATAAACATGGATCAACAAACAAACAATATCTTTATATTTCTATTTCTTCAAGAAAATGAATTTAGACAGTTATGTGTTTCTGTATATCTCAAATAAAATAAGCATTGCTTTGTATGGAGCAGGAGGAGGTGTAAACGCAGAGATCCTCCCACAGCTGCGAGCTGGTGTCACACCTGAGCAGTTTAGAGGCTCAGCGCATCGCTGAAAGGCACAGCACGATATAATTTAGTGCAAATTCCCTGTTGCTCTGAATTTTACCAGTCTAAAGAAAATACATGACTTTATTTGGAGCAAGCAGATGCTTCATGAAGACAAAATCAGTGCTCATTGAAGAACTGATGATCATCGCTCATGGCCTAGCCGAGTCTGTTTTTTTCCTCAGAGGTATGCTTTCTCATCTCTCTCTTCATCACTTCTGCAGTTTTCCTCTCTTTCCCCTTTAGGTTAACTCTCTCTCCCTGTCTGATGTATTGTCTAAATTGGCAAGAGAACACAGATTCCATATATTATTAACAGCTCTCTGACAGATCATCCTCAGCATTCACACAAACACACCATGGATTATTAATCAACTTAACACCTCCAGAGTGATCGAGTTCTATAACTGGATGAAAACAAGACTGACGAGTTAGCGACAAAGGTAGAATGAGAGATACAGAGTAAACTAATAACAAAAATAGAGACGATAAACTGGGGATTTGGAAAAAAATGACACAAGCAGAAAGAGACGGACAAAGGAAAGAAATAAGACAATTAGCAAATTCCACAGGAAATATATCATTTGTCATTTTTTATGACATTTACATAATGGACAGTATTTTCTTTCACCAAGTCAATGAATAGCAATCTAATTTAAGTCTGTTCTGTGGAGCGCTTCAATCTTTGGCATGAAATTCACTCGACAGCTAGATGGAAATGGAGCTGCAGAGACAAAAGGACAGAGAGAGACAGTCCAAGAGGTTGTAAAGGGCGACATGACTGGCATTGCTGGGATTCCTTTGAAGTCTTTTGTTGTCTGCGGACATGCACGTGTGTTTGTGTGTCTGTGTGTGTGTGTGTGTGTGTGTGTGTGTGTGTGTGTGTGTGTGTGTGTGTGTGTGTGTGTGTGTGTGTGTGTGTGTGTTAGAGGAGGTCACAGTTGGAAATCTCTTACTCCGAGCCAAATTTGACAAGACTTACTTAACTTCACTAACGACTTTAAGTTCTCAGTGAAAGACAGACAGAAAGAAAGAGAGGGAAACAGACAAAAAAGCCAAAAGAAATCTTGGCCGCCGGACTAGTAATCCTCCATAAATAACACAGAGTCATAATGTCAAGCTTTTACTCATGTCAAGTCATATTGATCTGTATATGGTGCCGCATCTCGGCCAGCTGATTATTACTTTAAAGGTCACAGATAAGAGTCTGGTCTCCTTCTTCTCACTCTAGCTTTGTTCTCTTTCTCCCTATTAAAGTTGTTTCTAAGTACATTTTAGATGTTTTTTTGCTTGTTGCTTACTTTGCTTCCAAATAGTTCATTCTCACCTCCTCCTCTCCGCCTACTCCTGTTTCTCTTCTCATACATGCACATACAGACATATGTGTTTGTAGTTCATAGACCCAAAAATAAACGCAAAGAGGCAGTCAGCACAGACAATAACATGCATGCACTAAAACACACAAACACATACACACAGTGAACATTTCTGACAAACAGTGCAGTTCTTGACAGCTGACACCTGCTAACTCTCAATGAACAGACCAGGAATCCTGATCATCCTGACAGAGGAGACAGAAATGATCAACACTCCCATTCATTTGATTTAGCCTCCCACCTTTCCACTTCCTATTGATGATTGCTATGTTCCTCATTTATGTTCCTCACTTGTTTTTAATACTTTATTTTTCATTATCTTTAATAATATTTTGCAACTTTTGAAGACATAAAATCACAATAGGTACAAGGTGATGAAAATTAATCAGTTTTAAGAAGCAGACAATGTGCGTTAGTTTCAGCATATTTTGTTATTCTTCTTTTCTGCAAATACTGACGCATAGTTGTAAAATAATGCAAAAATTAATGAAAAATTGTGAAAGATATGACATATTGTGTTGGTATTTCTTAAAAAAAACCCAACTAAATCACTGCCATAAAACCGCAAAAATAATCAGTGTTCATTTTCAGCCTGCTCTTACCAAAAAACGACTACATAGGTTGACTGTGCAAGAGCTTGTTTAATTACTGCAAGACAACGTTCTCGAGTGGTCAGATTTATTTTTGCAGGAGCACAGGAGGAGGTTATGTAATGTGACATAGCATAAAAAGAAACAAAATCCATGTGATGTTGTACAAATATCTAAGAGGGGCGGTGAACTTGTCAAACAAACACAGGACTTTCACCCAGGAGACCACAGTTTTTATCCCAAAGTCAGAGTTGACTTATTTTAAGTTGAATCAGAATCAGAAATACTTTATTGATCCTTGGGGGAAATTATGGTTTGTTACTGTCACTGATGCTGGCATAGAGAATTATCGCGAGTAGAAAACCTAACCAGGTGATTCTGGTGTGGATCTAAGCTGGTTTCATGAAGTTAAGGATGTGTTTAAAACTGAGACCTTTAGAGGTGATAAACATGTCGTTTTGGGGCAAGTCACTGAAGTTGTTTAGAAATTCAGAGAAAATCAACCACATGTTTCTTTTAGGTTTTGTTTATTTGGTCTTTACAATGAAGCAAACTCTTTTGCAATGTTGAGGAAACACTATCTATTTTAATTAATCACCTACATCTTTCTTTTAAACTTTCTCTGTCTGTCTTGTACAGACCATGTCTTTGTCCACTTTCTCCCTCCCCCAGCTAAACCAGTAAGGAATGCAGTTGATGAGGATTCGCCAGTCTGTGTGTGAGTGCATGTGCAAGTGTGTGCACGTGGATAAAACATTCCTGCCCCCCTGTTATGCGGAGGCGCACACCTGCAGGGCACCTGAGGTCACAGGGTCAGACACACACACACACACACACACACACACACACACACACACACTTTGTGGGCCATGCATGACTGGGCACCAACTACCTGTTGCTCTCTATTTCTTTTTTCTCTACCTGAACTGTGCATACTTGGAAACAATACACACTACTCAACCAGTACTCTCTTTTCTCAGCTCCTTTTAAACTGTAGCAGACAATGACTGAAATGTGAACAGACTGCATGTAAGACCTCCTTCTTTCTTTCTTTCTTTCTTTCTTTTATTGATTTCTATCCTCCTTCCCTTCTTACTTTGAAGCCACCCAGAGCGCAACCAGTGAGAAAGTCATTAGAGATAGTAGTTTGTACTGGGATTAGGAAACTAAGCTGGTAAATACAGCAAAGCTTTCAGCTGGCAGCCAGAAAACGGAAGGGAGAGGAAGAGACAATGAAATTGGTAGATAGAGAGGGAGGGAGCAAGGGAGGGAGGTAAGGGAAGGAGAGACCAAAAGGAGGGGGGTGAAAGAAGGTGAAAGGGAAGAAGACAGACAGACCGAGTAAGACGCGATTAGGAGGTAGGCAGTAAAGGAGAAAGCAGCTTCCCTGGTTGCTCATTAAAAGTTGAGGGAACTCAAACAGAGCTGGTGGCAGCTTGCAGTCCTTCTGCCGAAAACCAAACAGAGCTGCGGAGCGAATGGGAGGCAAAGAGAAAGGAAGAATGACAGAGAATGGAGGTACTTAGTTTTCCCAGTCGTTTAGCAGTCGAGTTGTTGTCAGTCTTCAGAGAAGCTTAGAGAGGACAGCCATTCACTCCCGAGCGGGCGGACACAGCTGCTACCCACGCACACACACATACAGACGCAAACACACATGCACT